>NC_041387.1:199863348-199867566 GCF_002162155.2 Triticum dicoccoides | reverse complement strand
CGCGCCGCCCGGGCCGCCTCGTCCGTCCGCCGCCGCGGCTTCCGCCGCCGGCGCTCGGAGCTCCGTCCGGCCGGAGCTCGCCTCTGCCGGCGCCTTCCCTCGCCGCCTCCGGCCACCGACCCCCGGCCGCGCGCCATTCGCCGCCTCCCCGCCGCGGATCCGATCGGGCCAGACCGGATCCAGCCATCCCCGGCGCCCCTCCGTCCTCCCATGCCTGCTCCGGCCTCCTCCTCGCCGGAGTTCGCCGCCACCTCGCCGGAGCTTCACCGGATCTGGAGGTGGACCAGATCCACCACGTCGCCGAACCAAACACCTCCGCCGTCCCGGATATCTTTGTCCCGGGTCCTCCCCGTCCACGTTTTTCGTGAGGTGAAAATTTGCCTAAGTCCCCGAATCTGCAATAATTTTCATGCCATCATATCTCTGCATCCGTAGCTCCGTTTCGTGCATGTAATATGTGAAATTGTTCGTCTCGACGAGTACATCATTTCATTCCATTGCATCATATTCATTTGAGGTCATCTTGGTGCCTGAAACATTGTTGTAAGAGTGCTTCATGATGTTTTCTGCTGTCTATTATCAGAATAAGCTCTTTTGTCATTTTTGCCGTGATTGATGTGTGCATCCTATGAGGTTGATGTCTACATGTGTTTTGAACTATGCCATGTCTTTTTTACAGAGGTGCTCACCATGTTTTTTTGTGATCAATGTGGTGACTAGCACAAGCATGCAAACTAGGCATCGTGATGTTGCTGATTTTAGTTCCTGTTCTGCTGTTATTTTAATGCCATGTAAACATGATGTTACAAAGAGATCCATGCATATTTTGAGATACTTCAGTAAGGGTGTTTTGAACATGTGGTTATTGTCTATCCATTCATGCCTCTTGTTGCAATTATGGAGTAGTCTAGCATGTCATTTGAGTGCTCTACTTTTGCTTCAAAATGTTTCCTGGCAGATTGTTTACTTGTTATTCAATTTAGCCAAGGTTGTTGTAGTTGATCCTTGCATGCTATGGACTTGTTCTTGACTTGGTTTGTTTCACAAACATGTCTTCTTGATGATGCTATGTTTATCTTGTCATGCAATGACTTGTGGTGAGTGAATCGAGCTTGTTAAATAGTGTACATGATGATGCTCTTATGTATTGTGATGTTGTATTCGTGTGGCATTGTATGCCTCTTGTATGTATCCCCATTTATTATGTAATGTTGATGTAATGATATCCACCTTGCAAAAGCGTTTCAATATGCGGGTCTATCCTTGGTGGGACCTTTGAGTTCCTTTTGGATAGGGTCGCGTATTGGGCGTGACAAGTTGGTATCAGAGCCTCGACCGACCCTAGGAGCCCCCTTGATTGATCGTGTAGTCTGGCCGATGTTGAGTCTAGAAGAAAACTGTTTTCGGAGTCTAGTTATATCGGAGAGTAGGAATTCTTTTTACTCCTCATCCCCTTTGTCGCTCTGGTCAGGAATCTTGACGTAGGTGTTTTGAATTACTTCTCTTCCCCTTCAAATTTTTCTTTAGGATCACTCAGTTGGTTTTTTGATCGTTGGTTCTCAGCTCTTTTCATCCGGTGCTTTTCTCGTCAAGTCGACTCAAGCCTCTTCATCTTTGAGTTCAATCCTCAGTTGTTTTCTTTCCCACCCGCCCTCCCTGTTCTTCTTCTCGGAACTGGAGTCCATAATCGAGTATCCATCCTACTCACGCGAAGTCTTTGCTTTCTCTCCTCAATGATTTCAACCGGTGTTTTCTCTTCAAGATATTCGTCGGTTTCCCCTTCCAAGTTGCCTTTGTTTTCGCGCCCTCCCACCCTTTTTCTTCCCGGAGTCTGACTCTCTCTCGACAATATATTTCGTTCGTTTGGAGCCTCTTCAGTCTTTCGTCAATTGTTTCAACCGGTGAATTCTCTTTTGTTCGACATTCTTCATCTCTTTTACGGTGGACTCAATTCAAGTTTTTCGGGTTGATTATATTCTTTCCCTCAGCTCAAGTGTTTTCCCTGCTCGTTCGCCTCTCGCCAGTTAATCATTCCGGAGTTCGTAAGACATCTCAGGAGATTCGTCTGTGTTTGAATTAATTCGAGGTTGTCACCTCATTCAAATATTTCAATTGTTCCGGTGCTTCATCTATCTGTTCATCATCCTTTTCAACGGTGTTTTATCTTCAGTGGGCCCTAACCCACAGGTCTTTTCCCAGGATCTTACCTGACTCTCCTAATTCCCCCGAAGTGTTTCTCAATTCTTTTCAATTGTGACGTAAGAATGCATTCCATTAGTCACATGCCTTCTCCAAGATCATTTTCAAATTCTTGTCATCTTGCTTCAACCTCTTTGCTTTCCATTCTCCCGGAATATCTCAGTAATTTTGGTGGTGTTTCTCGTCGTCTTTTGAAGACCGAAGAAGAGTTTTTCCTCTCAATCTTGCCCGTTCTCCCAAAGATTCGTGGTTCTAGCTTCTTTTATCCTCTCAAATTATTCCAATTGTCAGATATTCTTTTCTTATCCATCCGGAGTGTGTCAGAAGTTGATTTCTGTTTATTTTCACTGGAGGCCATCATTCCAGTTTTCGTTCTCCAGTTATCCCGGCGCTTCATTCAAATGTTCGTTAATCAGCTCGAGTTCTCTTTGTTCTCGTCTCTCTAAATCCCCTCAAGCATATTTGCCTTCTAATTCTTCCTGTGATTCATTCTCTTTCATCAGTCATTTTCGAATTCTTACGATGGTTCGTTCAAGATTCTTTTTCCTCGATTATCATTTTAATTTATTCTTCAAGAGTTCATCAAGATTTTGTTGGTGGAGTTCAAGTATCTTTTCTTCTCGCGTCTCGAAGCGCAAGTAATTCTTCATTTTTTTTTTCTGAAGTGGAGTTTTGCATTCCTTCGTTCTTCTCAGCTATTCTATCTTTTCCGTTTGCGGCTGGTTATCACCTCATAATTTCTAAGATGTTATCCATAAGTCCACGACAAGCTTATTCTTTTCGTTGTTGAATTTTCTCAACAACTCAGTTCAATCCTTCCTTCTAAATTTTTTTCATTCAATTCTCTTTCAATTCTGTCCGGAGGTTTTGTGTCATGTCTTCATCAAGTATCATTCCATCCTCTCTAGTTCGTGTTCTATTCTTTCCTTGTTCAACCGGAGTGTTGTCTAAATTCTTTCAGTCTTATTCACTTCTTATCTCGTTCTAACTGGAGTGGTTTCATAGTCTATCTGATTCCGTGAGATTTCGATTCTTGTCATTCTCTTTGTTCCTCTCTTCTTCTCGAGTGCTCTTGATTCTTTGCTTCTTCTCTTGAGTTCTTGTTTCTCCTCATCCCTTTTATCTCCCGTCTCGGTCCTAAGATCTCGGGACGAGATCCCTTGTTAGTGGAGGAGTGTTGTAACGCCCCGAGTTCGATGCGCCAGATGTCATTTAGTTATTCTCCATCGTTGCCATGTCATTTTCTTGCGTGTTGCATTTTATCATGTCATCAAGTGCATTGCATTGCATACGTGTTCGTCTCATGCATCCGAGCATTTTCCCCGTTGTCCGTTTTGCTATCCGGCGCTCCTATGTCCTCCGACGTTCCTCTTTTCGTCTCCTGTTGTGAGTGGGTGTTAAACCTTCTCGGAATGGCCCGAGGTTTGCCAAGTGGCCTTGGTATAGCACCGGTAGACCGCCTGTCAAGTTTCGTGCCATTCAGAGGTCGTTTGGTACTCCAACGGTTAACCCGGAAACCGTAAAGCCCCTTTCCCTTTGCAGCCCAACACCCCTTCCAAAGTGACCCCAAACCCAGCTAACTCCCCTCCATGCTCTCGGTCGTTCGATGACGATCGTGTGGGCGAAAACCGCTCCTCATTTGGACTCTCCTAGCTCCCTCTACCTATAAAATAGCCCCTCCCCCGAAATTCCGCAGTCCAAACCCCCGAAACCCTAGCCTTCTTCCACGACGCGCCGCCGGACACGTCCGGTCCGGCCGGACACGTCCGCCCCGCGCCCCCTCGCCCAATCTCTGTCTTCCACGTGGCAGCCGCCGCCACCCGCGCCGCCGGCCCACCCGGGCCCGCGTCTGGCCCGCGCGGCCCGCGCACCCTCGGCGCAGCCAGAGCGCGCCTGCGCCCCTGCCCGCGCCGCCGCCTCCTCCCGTCAGCGAGCCTCGCCGCCGCCGCCGCCTCCCGCGCTGCCGCCCGCCGGCGTGCGCCGCGTCCTCCGCCGCGTCCTCCCGCGCCCCTCGGATCC
>NC_041387.1:199804084-199862626 GCF_002162155.2 Triticum dicoccoides | reverse complement strand
GCCGCCTCCCCGCCGCGGATCCGGTCGGGCCAGACCGGATCCAGCCATCCCCGGCGCCCCTCCGTCCTCCCGTGCCTGCTCCGGCCTCCTCCTCGCCGGAGTTCGCCGCCACCTCGCCGGAGCTTCGCCGGATCTGGAGGTGGACCAGATCCACCACGTCGCCGAACCAAACACCTCCGCCATCCCGGATATCTTCGTCCTGGGTCCTCCCCGTCCACGTTTTTCGCGAGGTGAAAATTTGCCTAAGTCCCCGAATTTGCAGTAATTTTCATGCCATCATATCTCTGCATCCGTAGCTCCGTTTCGTGCGTGTAATATGTCAAATTGTTCGTCTCGACGAGTACATCATTTCATTCCATTGCATCATATTCATTTGAGGTCATCTTGGTGCCTGAAACATTGTTGTAAGAGTGCTTCATAATGTTTTCTGTTGTCTGTTATCAGAACGAGCTCTTTTGTCATTTTTGCCGTGATTGATGTGTGCATCCTATGAGGTTGATGTCTACATGTGTTTTGGACTATGCCATGTCTTCTTTACAGAGGTGCTCACCATGTATTTTTGTGATCAATGTGGTGACTAGCACAAGCATGCAAACTAGGCATCGTGATGTTGCTGATTTTAGTTCCTGTTCTGCTGTTATTTTGATGCCATGTAAACATGATGTTACAGAGAGATCCATGCATATTTTGAGATACTTCAGTAAGGGTGTTTCGAACATGTGGTTATTGTCTATCCATTCATGCCTCTTGTTGCAATTATGGAGTAGTCTAGCATGTCATTTGAGTGCTCTACTTTTGCTTCAAAATGTTTCCTGGCAGATTGTTTACTTGTTATTCAATTTAGCCAAGGTTGTTGTAGTTGATCCTTGCATGCTATGGACTTGTTCTTGACTTGGTTTGTTTCACAAACATTTCTTCTTGATGATGCTATGTTTATCTTGTCATTCAATGACTTGTGGTGAGTGAATCGAGCTTGTTAAGTAGTGTACATGATGTTGCTGTTTTGCTAGGCTGAATCTATTATTTCGTGATGCGATGTAAACCTGCTCCTACAAATCATTCTATGCATAATCTGGAGATGTGCTCTAAATATGTTTTGATAAACATGTCATACTCTAACCATACATGCCCCTGGTTGCATTTATAGCTTGATGTAGATTGTTCATATCTTGCTCCAAAGTTGCTTGATAATGTTGCTGTCAGCCTGTTAACATTAAGTTCAGTTGTTGCCATGTGTTTTCCTAGTGTTCCATGCACCCTATGACCTTGCTATTGCCATGATTAACTTCACAAACATGTATTCTTACTGTTGGGTGCCTTGCCATGCCTTGTTTTGCTCTGTAGTGAGTTGCACAAGCTCATCTACATGCCTTCATAATTATGTTCCTGCCATGTTTGAATCTGTATAATAACTTGCCATGTTTACATGGGTGCCATCATATTTTCTGATCCTTTTTGGCTCATGGTCAGTAAAGGACATTTGATCTATGCATTTAGTAGATTCATGCCATGCCTTTTTTTGCCATGATAGGTTCCTGTAACATGTTGTTTGATAGCTCTAAACATTGCATCATGATGTTATTTTCTGCAAAGTCTGAAATTGTTATAACTTGCAATCTTACCATGTGTGTTTGAGCATGTTCTAGTGATTTCTGGAGATAGTTCAGTGTTAATGTTTTGTTATGCTTTACCTGTACATCATGCCCATGCCTTTTGTTTTCTTGTTGAGGTCCTGTAGCATATTGTTTTGATGCTTGCAATATGCCTAGTTGCTGTTTTGGACAGATTGTTATTATAACTTGTTTCATGTGTGTGTGTTGAACCGTTGCTCCGTTTTCAGTGTGCTCTATATGAAACTTGCTTGATTTTGCACGTAGTTTCATATTATCATGTTGCATCCATGTTTTGAGGTGTCTGCTTGATGTTTGTATGCATTTTGCATCTATGCCATGTTTTACTTGTGTTGCTCATATCTTCTAGGCCGTAGCTCCGAACTAAATGAACTTTATATGTAACTTGACTAGATTTTCGTGTAGATCATCTTGGTGTATCTTAACTTGATGTTTAACAACTTGAACATAAAGTTTATTCAGATCTGGACCAATTTTGAAATATGCATATGAGGACTTACCGGAATTGTTATATGTTGTTCCCGACCTCATTTAAACTTGCCTTGATGTGTTGCTCTTGTTTGCATCATCTCTTGCCATGAGTAGCTTCATGTAGTCTTGTCTTGCATCATGCTTGGTTGTGCATCATGCCTTGTTCATGTGTGGGGTGTTTACTATGTTGTGTGCTTCTTCTCGATAGTTCCTGTTCCGTTGCGATCGTGAGGATTCGTTCGTCTAGGCTTGGTTCGTCTTCGTGGCTTCATATTCTTCATGGACTCGTTCTTCTTCCTTGCGGGATTTCAGGCAAGATGACCGCTACCCTGGATCTCACTACTATCATTGCTATGCTAGTTGCTTCGTTCTATCGCCATGCTGCGTTACCTATCACCTATTTATCAAGCCTCCCATATTGCCATGAACCTCTAACCTTTGACACCTTTCCTATGCAAACCGTTGTTTGGCTATGTTACCGCTTTTGCTCAGCCCCTCTTATAGCGCTGTTAGCTGCAGGTGAAGTTGAAGATTTCTCCATGGTGGACAGGATTTTGGTTGGGATATCACAATATCTCTTATATTATTAATGCATCTACATACTTGGTAAAGGGTGGAAGGCTCGGCCTTTTGCCTGGTGTTTTGTTCCACTCTTGCCGCCCTAGTTTCCGTCATACCGGTGTTATGTTCCCGGATTTTGCATTCCTTACGCGGTCGGGTGATTTATGGGACCCCCTTGACAGTTCGCTTTGAATAAAACTCCTCCAACAAGGCCCAACATTGGTTTTACCATTTGCCTCACCACCACCTACTTTTCCCTTGGGAGTCGCTCTCTCGAGGGTCATCTTTATTATAGCCCCCCGGGCCAGTGCTTGTCTAAGTGTTGGTCCGAACCAGAGCCACTTGCAGCGCCACCTCGGGGAAACTTGAGGGTTGGTTTTAGTTGTACGTAGTGTTCATCCGGTGTTGCCCTGAGAACGAGATATGTGCAGTTCCTATCGGGATTGTCGGCGCATCGGGCGGTGTTGCTGGTCTTGTTTTACCTTTGTCGAAATGTCTTGTAAACCGGGATTCCGAGTCTGATCGGGTCTTCCTGGGAGAAGGTCTATTCCTTCGTTGATCGCGAGAGCTTGTCATGGGCTAAGTTGGGACACCCCTGCAGGGTATAATCTTTCGAAAGCCATGCCTGCGGTTATAGGCAGATGGGAATTTGTTAATGTCCGGTTGTAGATAACTTGACACCAGATCCGAATTAAAACGCATCAACCGCGTATGTAGCCGTGATGGTCTCTTTTCGGCAGAGTCCGGAAAGTGAACACGGTCTTTGGGTTATGTTTGACGTAAGTAGGAGTTCAGGATCACTTCTCGCTCTTATTTGCGTATGTTAGCCACCATATATGCTTTGTCGCTGCTGCAACCTCACCACTTTAACCCTTTCGTTCCCATTAAGCTTTGCTAGTCTTGATACCCATGGTAATGGATTGCTGAGTCCTCGTGGCTCACAGTTTACTACAACAATAGTTGCAGGTACAGGTTATGCGATGATCATGATGCGAGAGCGATGTTAGCTCGTGTTGGAGTTCTTCTTCTGCTTCTTCTTTGATCAGGGGATAGGTTCCAGGTCGGCAGCCTGGGCTAGCAGGGTGGATGTCGTTTGAGTTTCTGTTTGTGTTTCATCCGTAGTCGGATGATGCTCTTATGTATTGTGATGTTGTATTCGTGTGGCATTGTATGCCTCTTGTATGTATCCCCATTTATTATGTAATGTTGATGTAATGATATCCACCTTGCAAAAGCGTTTCAATATGCGGGTCTATCCTTGGTGGGACCTTCGAGTTCCTTTTGGATAGGGTCACATATTGGGCGTGACAGCTGCCTCAGGGGAGCTCAATGGCGGAAGGGTTCCTCCCTCTCCATCTATGGTGGAGACTATTCGATCTTTATAGTGGCCTTGGTCCTCTTCCCTCATAGCTTAGGCGGGAAGGGATACCACAACGGCCAATTCGAAGGGGGACAGGAGTACACCCTATCCTGACTAAAGGTGGTCTTCATCTGCAAAGCCTTTGGTAGTGACGTAGCGGTGGGCTCTGTGATGACCTCCGTCCTGCCGAGCCTGTGGCCTTGGTCTTGTTGCACTGGAATGGAAACCTTTGGGGTATTCCTTGGGAACCCGAATACTTCCTTGCCTCCTTAGCACCAAAGAGGAAACTATCCTGGACTGCGCCCGATGGTGTCCTGCTGGCCTTGGTCGTCATGGTTTACGTCACCACGCATCTCGCGAGGTGGGTCTCCTGCCCAGAGATGTCCGCTCCTCTGGAGGCGGCCTCGGGGGGCTGCTCCTCCGGAGGCCTTGCTGTCAGTTACCTCGCGAGGCGGGGGCCCTCGCCAGGGTCCTGCTTGTGAAGCCTTGGAATTGGGCCACACCAGGCCATTGATGGGGCCACGCACTGGGCTATAGCCAGACAGGTCTGGGTAGCCCTGGTCCCAGAACACCGGTAGTAGCCCCCGGACCAACGGTACGCTCGGCCTGGCGTCGAGGTGAAGGCAACAAAGGGGGGGTGAAGTGATGCGGGGCCTAACCGCCTGTGGGCCAGGCTTGACGTCTGGCGCTCAATGGGACACAGATGCCTCCACTTCCCACATTGCCTCAGCAACCGCCTAGGCTGACAAAAAGCCTGCGCACGCCGCGGGGCCATCATTGCTCCGAAGGTGAAGGGATGCTGGTTGGCCTTCTCCGATTGCTTATAAGAAGGTGAAAGGAGCGGAGCCCCCAACCCATCTCTGTATTCTCGTCTCTCTGCTTCCAGCCCATGCCGCAGCAGCCATGGCGCCTGTGAGGAGGTTCACCGCCGTTGAGAAGGGCAGGGCACCATGGGAAGAGCCAGAACTGCCGCCGCCAAAGAGGGGGTATGGCCGTCCCTAGAAGTCCATCACAATGCCCATGGTGGCTCCTCAGGGGCATGCACGCGCTGCACTGGGGGTCTGCACCAGCTCCGGTAGTCGTGGGAAGAACCCCACTCGCGGAAGTGGCCGCGGAAGTTGTGGCATTCGTGACCGAGGGGGATGCATGTGGTGGCCGCCCGGCCACCTCGACCATGGGCTCATTCAGCCGACATGGCCCATGAGTTTGTAGTGTGGATGGAGAGTCCGCCCCGCACTTGGATCTAGCTCCCGCGCTCCTTTGTGGAGGAGCTACCGGTGGGCGGAACCATCGGACTGTGGCTGCAGCCTAACGGCTGCTGCAACAGGTCCTCATGGGCGGAGGTAGAAGTCAATGATGACCCACAAGTATGGGGATCAATCATAGTCCTTTCGATAAGTAAGAGTGTCGAACCCAATGAGGAGCAGAAGGAAATGAGAAGTGGTTTTCAGCAAGGTAATTTCCGCAAGCACTTTCATCATGTTGGTTTGATTCGCGTTCACTACTTTGATAATTTGATATGTGGGTGGATAGATAATTTGTAACGGACAAGTAATGGTAACGGTAAATAAAGTGCACCAAGGTAGCCCAATCCCTTTGTGGCAAAGGGTAGGCCAAAACGGTCTCTTATAATAAGCAAAGCGTTCTTGACGATACACGGGAATTTCATCTAGTGACTTTCATCATGTTGGTTTGATTCACATTCACTACTTTGATAATTTGATATGTGGGTGCTCCGTCCCAAAAGTCCTCTCCTTATTTTTTCTAGGTCAAAATGATCTATATACCAGAAGATGGGCACCATAGGTGGGCTTGGCTGAGCACAACCCACCAGGGCGCGCCTTGGGGGCCTAGCGCCCTGGTGTCCTCTACTCACTAGGTGCCCCCCTCTGGTAGTTATTTGCTACAGATTTTTTTTATATATTCCAAAATAGTTCTCCATAAATTTTTAGCTTATTTGGAGATGTGCAAAATAGGTAACCCTGATGTAGCGTTTTCAGGTCCAGAATTCCAGCTGCCGGCATTCTCCCTCTTTGTGTAAACCTTGCATATTATGAGAGAAAAGAAATTAGACTCCATAAAGAATTATTATGCATAAAACATTATAAATAATAGTAGGAAAGCATGATGCAAAATGGACGTATCAACTCCCCCAAGCTTAGACCTTGCTTGTCCCCAAGCGAAAACCGAAATAAAAAAACATGCCCACATGCTTAGAGAGAGAGAGGTGCCGATAAAAACAAAATACGGATATAGAAGCATCATGCATATTATTATAAGAGCAAGAAAATTTATCATAAAAACTTTATCACATAAATTTTATCATATAACTTCTCATGAACAAGTAACAATTCATCACAATATTGAAGTATACAGCATAAACTCTATTGAAAACCAACAAACTATGTTCTCAGTCAACTTTTCAACTAAAATTCATCATATTTTTGTAAGTGTTACGTATCGAAGCCTTTTGGCAAGTCAACATACTCAACCATCTTTTAATCTTCTATGATTGCTAACACTCACAACATACCCATGAGTAAAAAGTTTCAACCGGACACATAGAAAGATAGGGGCTTATAGTTTCGCCTCTCAGAGTATTCACCTCAAGGGTGATGTCAACAATAATAACTCATGCTCACTCATATCCAACTAGATATATGTGCCTAGATCTTTCCTCACCAGATGAAGCTTGCAAAAAGAGAAAATAGAAAGGGATAGGGAAGAATACTTTGACTCTTGCATAAAAGTAAATACATAAAAGTAAAAGATAGGCACTTCGCAGAGGGATGCAGAGGTTTCCATGCACTTTTTGTTTGTATGCCAAATCCCTTAATGCAAAAGAACATCACGTTATATTGCCCCTTATGATAGCAACCTTTATTACACAGTCCGTCTGTTTTATTACTTTGTCATCACAAGTTCGTACAATGCTCAATTTTCTCTTACACTAAATGATGCAACATATTTAGAAGCAATTTTTATTACCTTATTGCGGATGACAACTTACTTGAAGGATCTTACTCAATCCATAGGTAGATATGGTGGACTCTCAAAATAAGATTTTGGGTTTAAGGGTTTTTGGATGCACAAGTAGTATCTCTACTTAGTGCAGAGTTTTTGGCTAGAAAAGATGCTGAGCAAGCACCACATGTTGAAGGATCTAAGACAATATAACTTCTGTGTGAATATGAACAAACATAAATCATTATGTTGTCTTCCTTGTCCAATGTCAACAATTTTTGCATATACTATTTAATGGGGGCTCACAATCATAAAAGACATCCAAGATAGTGTATTTTCATGTGAATCTTCTCTTACCTTACTAATTCTTCCATGAATTGCATCATTGACCAATACTATGTTTGTCAATCTCCAATAAATTTTACCACTTATACTTTTCCTTATGTGATGTCATTACTTACCATAAGATTAGCATATGATCTTTTTCATTTATTTTCCTTTCCTTTTATTGAAACAAAAAAGTAAAGAAACAAAACTCAAATAACTCTTTATTATATACCTCACACACGATTACATAGAAAGAAGATTACTAAGCAAGCACTCGAAGATAGATCGAACTAAACTTTTATTCAACTAAATGATAGGATAACTAAAGATCGAACTAAAATAGATAAAGGCAAAGAAAGTGGTGGTGATACGATACCGGGGCACCTCCCCCAAGCTTCTCACAAGCCAAGGGGAGTGACCATACCCATTACTCATGTCTCCTTTGGTGGTGAAGATGATGATGGTGGTGGTGTGGAGGTAGCAAGTTTGTTCAGCTTGCATCAGAGGTGTTTTCCCTGAGATCCTCATTCTCCAGCTCAAGCTTTAATATCTTCATGCAATACGCTTCCTTGTATTCCTACAGTAAACGAGGAGGGATAGGTTTGGCTTCATCCTCCTCATATGTGAACCAGACATTAGGAAAGGTGTCCATGAAGATATTTGGGTCCAGGGGCTGGTAAGAAACTGGGCACTCTCCCTCTGAATCTAGAGACGAAAAGCAGCATGAAACAAGAACAGAGGATTTCTTTGCGATACAATGGTCAATGCGTTCGGGGGGTATATAAAGATTTTTTTATCTTGGGAAACAATCAAACGGGAGGGAAACGGAGTCGGGAAGGTTCCCGAGGTGGGTACAACCCACCTGGGTGCACCAGGCAAGGCAGGTGTGCCCTGGTGTCTTGTGCCCTCCTCGGATGCCTTCCTAGTTATTTCTTATTTTCCTAATGTTTGTAATATTCCAAAACTGATAGAAATATTTTTGCGGATTTTTCGGAGTTCGTTTACTTACCATATCATGTACCTCCTCTTTTTTAAGATTCTGGAGTGTTTTGGAAGGTTTCTTTTATGTGTTCCTCCGGTGTCATGGTTTGAATAATATTGCCTTCAACATTAATAGGCATACCTGAGATATAGTGCTTAATTCTTTGCCCGTTAACTACCTTTGGATTAGTATGTTCGGCTTTATCGATTTTAATAGCTCCAGAACGATAATCCTCTTTGATAATATAGGGTCCTTCCCATTTCGAGAGAAGTTTTCCTGCAAAGAATATATGACGAGAGTTGTATAAAAGAACATATTCACCCACTTTGAATTCCCGCTTTTTGATTGTTTTGTCATGTAACTTTTTCTTTAAACTTTGGCATTTTCATAAGTTGGGTTCTCCATTCATCTAGTGAGCTAATATCAAATAACCTCTTTTCACTGGCAAGTTTGAAATCCTAATGAAGTTCTGTAATTGCCCAATATGCTTTATGTTCTAATTCAAGAGGCAAATGACAAGCTTTTCCATAAATAATTTTATAAGGAGACATACCCATAGGATTTTTATAAGCTGTTCTGTAAGCCCAAAGTGCATCATCCAATTTCTTAGACCAATTCTTTCGAGACCTATTAACAGTCTTTCATAAAATTAATTTTATTTCTCTATTGCTAAGTTCAACTTGACCACTTGATTGAGGATGATAAGGTGAAGCAATTCTATGGTTAACATCATACTTAGCAAGCATTTTACGGAAAGCACCATGAATAAAGTGTGAACCATCATCAATCATTAAATATCTAGGGGCTCCAAACCTTGGGAAAATAACTTCTTTAAGCATTTTAATATAGGTGTTGTGATCAACACTACTGGTTGGAATAGCTTCTACCCACTTAGTAACATAATCAACAACAACCAAAATATGTGTATACCCATTAAAGGAAGGAAAAGTCCCATTTATTTAATCAAAACCAAAAACATCAAATAGTTCAACAACAAGTGAATAATTCATAGGCATTTCCATACACTTACCAATGTTACCTATATTTTGACATTCATCACAAGATAAAACAAACTTATGGGCATCCTTGAAGAGAGTAGGCCAATAGAAACCAAATTGCAATGCCTTGTGAGTAGTTCTATCTCCCGCATGATGCCCTCCATAAGCTTCGGGGTGACATTTCCGTAGGATTTGTTCCTGTTCATGCTCAGGTACACAACATCTAATAATACCATCTACTCCTTTATAAAGATGTGGGTCATCACAAAAGTAATGTCTTATATAATAGAAGAATTTTTTCTTTTGATGGTATGCGAAACTAGGTGGTATATATTTAGCAACAATGTAATTAACATAGTTAGCATACCAAGGAGTATTATGAGAAACATTTGATGCAGCAAGTTTTTCATCAGGAAAGCTATCATCAATAGGTAGTGGGTCATCAAGAATATTTCACACCTAGAGAAGTTATTAGCTATGGGGTTCTCAGCTCCTTTCTTATCAGAAATATGTAAATCAAATTCTTATAACCGTTACTTTGGAATCAACAATGTAAGATCTGAATTTATCACAAGCAAACACGTCTGCTTAAAATTCTTTTTCAGTAGTAGCATAATTTCTTTGGGCGCTGTCTAGAGGTTTGCTAGCATAATGAATAACATTTAATTTCTTATCAACTCTTTGTTCTAGAATAGCACCAACAACATAATTGCTAACATCACACATAATTTCAAATGGAAAGTTCCAATCAAGTGGTTCAACAATAGGCACAAAAGTTAAGGCTTTCTTAAGTGTTTCAAAGGCTTCTACACAATCATCATCAAAAACAAATGGAACATCCTTTTGTAAAAGGCCTAGAAATTTTAGAGAAGTCTTTAATAAACCTCCCATAGAAACCAGCATGACCAAGGAAACTACAAATACCTTTAATATATTTAGGACAAGGCATTTTCTTAATTGCATCAACTTTAGCTTTATCCACTTCAATACCCTGTTTGGAAATTTTAAGCCCCAAGACAATACCTTCATTAACCATAAAGTGGCACTTCTCCCAATTCAAGACAAGATTACTTTGGTCACATCTCTACAAAACTCGATCAAGGTTGCTTATGCAATCATCAAAAGAAGTTCTATAAATGGACAAGTTATCCATGAAAACCTCAACAATCGTTTCACCAAAATCAGAGAATATAGCGGTTATACATCTTTGAAAGGTACCAGGTGCATTGCATAAACCAAAAGGCATATGCCTGTAAGCATAAGTTCCAAAAGGTCAAGTAAAAGTGATTTTCTCTTGATCAGGTTGTGAAACAGGTATTTGAGAAAAACCAGAATATTCATCAAGAAAACAAAAGTGTATGTGCTTATATAATCTTTCTAGCATTTGATCAATAAAAGGCAGAGGGTAATGATCTTTTCTAGTAGCTTTATTTATTTTTCTAAAGTCAATTACCATTCTATATCCAGTAACCGTTCTTTGTGGAATGAGTTCATTTTTATTAGTAGGATCAATAGTAATACCTCCCTTCTTAGGGACACAATGAACATGACTTACCCACCTACTATCAGCTATGGGATAGATTATACCTGCTTCCAGAAGCTTTAGCATTTTAGTTCTTTCCACTTCTTTCATTTTAGGATTCGAACATCATTGGTGATCAACAACGGGTTTAGCATCAGGTTCCATACTAATCTTGTGCTGACATAGACTCGGACTAATGCCCTTAAGATCATCAAGTGTATATACAATAGCAGCTCAGTGCTTCTTCAGAATTTTCAATAATCTTTCTTCCTCATGTTCTGAAGGGTTAGCACTAATAATAACATGATATATCTTTTTCTTATCAAGATACACATACTTCAAAGTGTCTTGCAAGTGTTCTAATTAAAACACAGGATCACCTTTAGGTGAGGGAGTACCTCCTAGAGTTTCGATAGGCAAATTGTGTTTAAGCAGAGGTTGTTGTTCAAAGAAAATTTTATCTATTTCATTTCTTTCATGCATGTGCATATCATTTTTATGGTCTAGCAAATATTGTTATAGTGGATCAGTAGGAGGCACGACAATAGAAGCAAGACCAATTATTTCATCCTTACTAGGTAATTTTTTCTTATTGAGGTTGTCTATTGAACTTGGAGAAATTAAAATCACGAGACACATCACCAAAGCTAACACTAACGTCTGTTTCTCACAATCTATTTTAGGATTAACAGTGTTCAAGAAGGGTCTACCAAAGATAATGGGACAAAAGTTATCTTGTGGGGAACCACGAACTAGAAAATTAGTAGGGTATTTTATTTTCTAACAAGACTTCAACATCTCTAACAATCCCAAGCGGTGTGATGATGTCCCTATTAGCAAGTTTAATAATAACATCTATGTCTTCTATTTCAGCGGGTGCTATGTCATCCATAATTTCTTGGTATAAAGTAAAAGGAATAGCACTCACACTAGCACCCAAGTCACATAAACCATGATAATAGTGATCTCCTATTTTAACTGAGACAATAGGCATGCCAACTAGAGGTCTATGTTTATGTTTTTCATCGGGCTTAGCAATTCTTGCAGCTTCATCATAGAAGTAAATAACATGCCCAACAATATTTTCTAGCAAGAGATCTTTAACCATAGCAACACTAGGTTCTACTTTAATTTGGTTAGAGGGTTTAGGTGCTTTAATATTGCTTTTGTGAACCACATTTGATACCTTAGCATGTTCCTTTATCCCAAAAGGGAAAGGTGGGTTTTCAATATATGCAGTAGGTACAACTCGATCAACATTGTAAATAATTGTTTCATTCTTAGTTTTAACCGGTTCTTTAATTTATTCTTTAATAGGTGGATGATATTTAAACCACTTCTCCTTAGGGATATCAACATGAGTAGAAAATGATTCATGAAAAGTGGCTACTATCTTAGAGTCAAGTCCATATTTAGTGCTAAACTTGTGAAAAGCATCTGTGTTCATAAAACATTTAACAAAATCAAACTTAAGCTTAATACCTGACTCTTTACCTTTGTCGAGTTCCCAATCTTCAGAGTTGCATTTAATTCTTTCTAAAAGATCCCACATGAATTCAATAGTCTTCTTCATAAAAGAACCAGTACGAGAAGTATCAAGCATGGATTGATCTTCACGAGAAAGCCGAGCATAAAGGTTCTGGATAATAATTTATCTTGAGAGCTCATGATTGGGGCATGAATATAACATTGACTTAAGCCTCCCCCAAGCTAGAGCGATACTTTCTCCTCCACGAGGCCAAAAATTATATCTATAATTTTGATCATGATGAACTAGATGCATAGGATAATTTTATTGGTGAAATTCCAATTTCAATCAATTCCAGTCCCAAGATCCAATATCATCGCATAGCCTATACCACGCCAATCAGGGCGGAGCTGGGCCCCGGGCACCCAGGGCCCAGGCCCGCGGCGTGAAAATTCTAACAGGCTACTACATATGTGTGTTTTTCTGTAGGCCCGGGGCACGGAAAGGAAGAAAGCCCAAAGCTTGATGGGCTGTCTCGCCTGGAAGGCTGAAATGGACGCACCAAGCAACAATCTAACTCGGACGTAGTGTACGTGACCTCCGTAGGCATAGGAAATGTTCAAATCATCGCAAAAAAGGTAAACATCCAGCGCTCACGGCTGCCACGACCTAACTAGCATCACGCACGACGGCACGAGCACGATCGCTTCACGCCGCGACACTAGTGCTCACACCGCCATCCGTCGCCACGACGTCATCCACCGGCTGCCTCCGCCCCTACCGCTTTCCTCCTTCTCCCGTGCTCGCGGCCACCGTCCTTGACTCCTCATGTCCGATGTTCGTCGGCGTGGACTATGGAGCGCCATCTGCTAGCCTGTTGGCTGCTTGATTGTCGCATCTTGGTATTTTTGGGCGATGATTTTCTGGTTTCCTGTGATGCTTTCCATTTGTAGTTCTGTCCCACGTTCTACAATGTTAATGTGAACTGAAATTTAATTGACATAATATGTGTGTGTCAATGTATGTATACATAATACAGTCATATATGTAGGGTGTTATTGAACTCAAAAGTCTCAAACTGATGTAAGGTTTTAGATTTGTATACTCAATGTTTATGCCATCTATTATGAAATTTTGCTTTTGATTTCTTGAAGGTGTTGGCTCTTCTTCCATCGTTGATGAGGTTATCCGAGGCATTGATGAAGCAAACCATTGATTTGGTACTCTTTTATCACGTTCTTTGTAGTTTTTTTCCATGTTTTTATATAAAAAAGTGAAATTGTGTTTTTATATATTTAGTTGTACCATTAACATTGAGTTTAAATTTAAATTTTCCATGTGATTAAACCATATTATGTATGGGGTATCTTTTGTGGTAGCTAACAGCCTGATGGACATAAAGTTTTTCCCTAGTGGTGAAATCTTTTTCGGGTCCAGGGCTTGCTCCAATCCTGGCTCCGCCACTGATGCCAATGCTTTTACCCTTCAAAGATAAAGGGAAAATGTCGGTGTACTAGAATAGGGGTACCCTAGTACCCCGAACTTGTGCACGGGCAGTTGCAGCACCCCGCGGCAAGGCTTGCCGGGCTAACACCAAGATCCTCCGTGGTTCCCTTGGAGCCATTCAAGAACAAAGTATTTAAGCTCAGGAGACAAGGCCCCGGCAAGAGGAGCTTGCCGGGAAGGCCAACCAAGGCACTCCAAGGAACTTGCCGCGACGCGCCACGCGCTCCGGCAAGGCAACAAGGCCCTGGCAAGAGGAGCTTGCCGGGAAGACCAACCAAGGTACCTCGAGGCCCGGTGAGCGGCAAGCTTCCGGACCCGACAAGATAACAGCAGCGGCAAGGCGCTTGCCGCGGCAGGCGGCTACTCTGTGCCCATGCTCTAGCGCATCCACCAACGTGTCGCTCTGGGGGCCTCTCCATGCGCGCGTGGCGGGAGGCTGTGCAGCCAGCGGTGCGCAGTGGCATGCGAAGCTGACAAGATCGCCATCGTGGCGAACGGTGGCGCCCCTAACAGTCCTTTTCTGCACTGTTTAGGCGACTCAAACGGGCATTTAATGCCCTTGTCCCTGCCGTCAGGGTTAGGTAGGGTGCACTGTACAAGTAACTGTACCAACCACCTCGCTTTTTACATTTGTACCCTTCTCTGCGTTGCCACCTGTCGGTGACCCCTTTAGCGTATAAAAGGAGGCCCATGCGCAACGTAGAGGGGGTTCGGAGGTTCGGGTGGTTCGACTAGTTCGGAACCCAGAAAAACACTACGCTCTCTCTCTGGAGCAAGAACACAAGATAATCAAACAAGCAGAAGTAGGAGTGTTATCTCTCCGGAGAGCTCCGAAGCTGGGTAAACTGCTCGTGTGCTTCGCCTCGATCTGCTTTTCGTGCGATCTCCGCCCCCCGCCAAACCTAAAGGGGCTCGGTCCGCCGGCCCCATAGGTGTTCGTGTATCAGCTTCCCCGACATCTTTGGCGCGCCAGGTAGGGGGCATCGAGATTGTGTGAACCTGATCCGGCGTTCACACGAGCTAGATCTTCGTTCCCTTCATCAACATGCCACCGAAGAAGAAGACTTCGGCGGCAGCCGCTCCGTCCACGTCACTTCCGCCACCGTTGGAGCAAACGGGTGGTGGCATGGACGCCGGCGGAAGAATGGACGTTGACGAGGAAGCTTATGATGCTGCCAGGTCCAAGGACAAGGCTGCACAAACCTCGGCGACTGTACATGTTCTGCGCCACTCTCAGGAGGCGCAAGACCAACAGCGTCATGGCACTCGCAGTGCCATACGCATGATGGGCCAAGACCAAGCTGGTGGATCTCGGGGCGCTCAAGACCAGCATGCACGCCAGCGTGCTGGCACGAGCGGGGCACGGTCGCCTGGACGGGATACTGCTCCTTCTAACACCTTTAGAAGTCCGAGCACGTCCCGCTCCTCGCGCCGTCCGCCACTGCCACCCACCACTCCAGCAGAAGCTTTGGCGCGAGCTCAACTGCTCCTAGATTACCCTCCGACGTCGGACAAGATCGACGAATGGAGGGCCACCATTCAGAGTCTCATCGGCTACGCCAACGGCGACACTCCACGGCGGCCGAGCGCGTCGCCGCCGCGGCAGGGTTGCCGGGCGCGAGCCGGTGGCGACGAAACGGGTGGAGGTGCAACTACCATGCAATCACCACCCTGAAGGCCAAGATCGCCGACTCGCCGGATCCACCTCGACAGCGACTCCACCGCATCGTCGGATCCACGAGCTCGTCGCGATCAGCGCCAAGTTCTTCATGATCGACAACAAGAAGACGCTCGAACTCGCATCGAGCGCCGAAGAGAAGCGCGACGTCAATCCGACAAGCGTGCTGGGCCCTCTGTTGACATGCATGCGCCAGGGGAACCAGGCGATCTGCCGTACGCAGTAGGTTGCCCTGCGTTCACTCGTAAACTGCGGCAAGTCCAGTGGCCCAGCACGAAGAACTTCAAACCAGACGTACCGGAGAAGTACAATGGCAAGACACACCTGTCGGAGTTCCTCAGCATCTACACCATTGCGGTGCAGGCTGCCGGGGGACGGGGTGACAAGATCCTTGCCAACTACTTCCCGCTGGTGCTCAAGCCTAACGTCAGATCCTGGCTCATGCACTTGTCGGAAAACTCCATATCCTCTTGGGCTGATCTGTGCCATCAGTTTGTGGGCGCCTTCACAGGCGGACACAAGCCTCATGGCCAGGAGAGTGATCTTCATCTGCTCGCCCAGAAGGAAGGAGAGCCCCTGCGCAAGTACATTCAGAGATTCAGCAGTGTGCAGCATAACATCCCAGACGTCCACCCTGCCGCGGTGATCAGCGCGTTCCATCAGAACGTGCGAAACCGCAGGATGCGGGAGGAAATGGCGATGTGCAAGATCAGGGACATCAGTGGGTTATATGCACTAGCCGACAAGTGTGCACGTGCTGAGGAAGGGAGGAGATTCCCCGGAGAGAATGTAGGAGCGAGAGGATCTGACAGTGAAGATGCTGCCCCGGCAAGGAAAAACCGGCGGCGGAACAACAGGAAGAGGAAAGGCAAAGAGGTGCTAGTTGTTGAGCAGTCCGGCAACGGTGGTGGCGCCAAGAAAGCCAAAGCTGGTGACTCCGGCAAGGAGGTTGCCGCGGAGGTGGCGGTCGCCGACAAGCAGGACGGCACGAACAAGCAATATTGCAAGATCCACCGCACCAAGGGCCATGATCTCCAGCGCTGCAAAAAAGTCGAGCAGCTTGTTGGGCAACAGAAAGCTGAATACGAGCGGCGCGACAAGGAGAAGGCCCAGGAAGGTGCTGGGGGATCCGGCAAGAAACGTCCCGGCCGAGGAGGACGCCGCGACAAGGCCAAGCAGCGGCAAGGAGACAGACCTCCTCGCGGCCGCGACAAGGATGAAGATGACGACGACGAGAAAGACATGGATGATGAGGAGACTGATGAGCAGGAGTTCCAGAAAGCCACAGAGGTCATGTGCGTTGACGGGGGTGCTTCTCTGCATACCTCGCACCGCCAGCTCAAGCAGTGGGTGTGGGAAGTTAATGCAGCAGAACCACCCGTCGAGTCACGCAAGCCTCTGAAATGGTCCAACACGCCTATCATCTTTGATATTGAGGACCACCCTGATCGCATAACTGCGGTCGGGTGCTTGCCGATGTTGGTTTCACCAACAATCCGCAACCTCAAGGTCACTAAGATGCTAGTTGACGGCGGGGCCGGCTTGAACCTAATCTCCTCCGCGGTGCTCCAGAAACTCCAGATCCCTGACAGCGAGCTCGAAGAGACCGGTACATTTCAAGGAATCAACCCGGGAAGAAGCAAGGCGAAGGTAAAGATCACGTTGCCGGTAACATTTGGCAGCAAGCTGAACTTCAGGACTGAGAGGGTCACATTTGATGTTGCTGACTTTCCATTACCTTACAATGGAATCCTTGGTTGTCCGGCACTCGCCAAGTTCATGGCAGCCTCTCACTATGCGTACAACGTACTGAAAATGCCAGGCCCAATAAGTGTCATCTCTGTCCCTGGCGACAAGAAGGATGCTCTTATCTATGCTGACAAGATCTACAGGGAAGCAGCAGCCGCAGCAGAACGCAAGACACTTGCCGCTGAAGCTCCCGGGGGGAAGAAGAAGACCAAGTCCGGCAAGAGCTCTGATGCCCACTCCGGCAAGCGCACCTCTTCGGAGTGCTGCGCTACCGTCGAGGACGCACCATCGAGCTCCACCGGCAAGTGTAAGAAGGCAATGGCAGCTCCTCCTGAGACCAAGAAGGTGTCCGCCAAGGAGGACGGCACGGGTGGTACCTTCACCATCAGCGCCACTCTTGACCCCAAATAGGAAAGCGCGCTCGTTGCTTTCTTGCGGGCGAATGTCGACGTGTTTGCGTGGCAACCGTCTGATATCCCCGGTGTTCCCACGAAAGTAATTGAGCACCACCTTGCCGTTTGTCCTCATGCACGGCCCATCAAGCAGAAAGTCAGGAAGCAGGCAGTGGAGCGCCAAGAATTCATCGCAGAAGAAATCAAGAAGTTGGAAGCAGCAGGCCTTGTCAGAGGAGTGCTCCATCCCACGTGGTTGGCCAATCCTGTTGTCGTGCGCAAGGCTAACGGGAAATGGAGGCTTTGTATTGATTTCACTGATGTTAATAAAGCTTGTCCCAAAGACCCATTCCCCTTGCCGCGCATTGACCAGATTGTTGAATCCACAGCCGGATGTGATTTGCTTTCATTTCTTGATGCATACTCAGGATACCATCAGATCTTCATGGCAGAAGAGGATGAAGAGAAAACCGCATTTATCACCCCGTGTGGCACGTACTGCTTCGTATGGATGCCTTTCGGTTTGAAGAATGCTGGTTCAACATTTGCAAGGGTAGTCCACCACGCTTTTGAGCCGCAGATGCACAGAAATGTGGAAGCCTACATGGATGACATAGTGGTCAAAAGCAAGAACAGGGCAACCCTGGTTCAAGATTTAGACGAGACATTTGCAAATCTGCGCAAGATCAACCTCAAGCTTAACCCCGAGAAGTGCGTGTTTGGAGTCCCTTCCGGCAAGCTTCTCGGGTTCTTCGTGTCTTAGCGGGGAATTGAAGCCAATCCCGACAAGATCAAGGCCATTGAGCAGATCGAAGCACCAAAGCACGTCAAGGATGTACGAAGGCTTGCCGGTTGCGTGGCTGCTCTCAGCAGGTTTATCTCTAGATCTGCTGAGTGCGCCCTGCCATTTTTCAAAATTTTGAAAAAGGCAGGTCCAATAAAATGGACTCCAGAGGCGGAGGCTGCGCTGCAGGACTTGAAGAGATACCTGTCCTCCACTCCAACACTTGTCGCACCTAAGCCACAAGAGAAGTTGCTGCTGTATATAGCGGCAACCAATCAAGTGGTTAGTGCTGCGTTAGTGGCAGAGAGGGAGGCAGATGATGAGCCAGCAACCACGGCAGATGCATCCAGCGACAAGCGGGGGGCTTCGCCGACAAGTCTGGTCCCGACAAAGATGGATCTGCGCAGGAGCATGATAAGATGCAGAAGAGAATGGTGCAGCGTCCAGTTTACTTTGTCAGTTCCCTTCTACAGGGGGCTAGATCAAGGTACTCTGGTGTGCAGAAGTTGCTTTTCGGCCTCCTCATGGCCTCGAGAAAGCTGCGCCATTACTTCCAAGCACATGAGATCACAGTCGTCACTTGCTTTCCGCTGAAGAGGATACTGCAAAATCCAGAAGCGACAGGCAGGATTGTCGAGTGGACGCTGGAACTGTCAAGCTTTGGCCTCAAGTTTGAGAGCACCTCAACTATCCAAAGCAGAGCATTGGCAGAGTTCATAGCTGAATGGACACCAATGCCAGATGAAGAAATTCCAGAGACGAGCATCCCCATCAAAGAGGCAAGCAAAGAGTGGCTAATGTACTTTGATGGTGCCTTCTCGCTGCAAGGCGCCGGTGCGGGCGTGCTGCTTGTCGCGCCCACCGGAGAGCACCTGAAGTACATAGTCCAGATGCACTTTCCCAAGGAGCAAGCAACCAACAATACTACATAGTATGAAGGATTGCTTGCCGGTCTCAGAATCGCAGCAGACCTTGGGATCAAGAAGCTCATTGTCAGGGTTGACTCACAGCTCGTCGTCCGCCAAGTGAACAAGAACTACCAGAGTCCATTGATGGAAGCATATGTTGATGAAGTGAGGAAGCTAGAAGAGCACTTTGACGGCCTACAGATGGAGCATATCCCAAGAGCTCAGAATGACATTGCTGATGGCCTGTCAAAGTGCGCCGCACTAAAGTTACCTGTGGAACCAGGGATCTTTGTGCTCAAGTTGACTCAACCATCCGTAACACCATCAACTGGACAAAGCAAGAAGAGGAAGTTGGTTTCTGGTGACTACTTTCCGGCAGAGCTCCCCGAAGCCGCCGCCAAGAAAGTTCCCAAGATCAACACCAAGAATACTGAGGGGCAGTCTGCTCCGGCAAGCCTTATGGTTTGTTCCGTTGAAGCAGACGCTCCCGACAAGTTTTGCTCCGGCAAGCTTGCCGGGGAACATCAAGCTCCGGCAGGGCCGCAAGTCCTTGCCGTAGAAGCGGATGTTCCCGCAGCAGCAGATGTGCCTTTAGTCCTTGTTGTCGAGCCACAAGCTCCAGCATGGGCACAGCAGATTGTCCATTTCCTTCAGACAGGAGAACTTCCCGAAGAGCAAGAAGAAGCGGAAAAAGTAGCCCGGCAGTCAAGTATGTACCAGTTTGTCGATAGCATACTGTACAGAAGAAGACTCAACGGTGTGAAATTGAAGTGTATTTGCCGGGAAGATGGACAAAAGCTGTTGGCAGAGATACATGGAGGCATATGTGGCCACCACATTGGCGCAAGAGCACTTGCCGGCAAAGCTTTCCAGCAAGGTTTCTTTTGGCCGACAGCCCTCCAGGATGCAACTGCACAAGTGTGAAGCGTGCCAGTTCCACTCCAAACAGATACACCAGCCAGCTCAAGCTCTCCAGACGATCCCTTTATCCTGGCCATTTTCTGTCTGGGGGCTCGATATCCTCGGCCCTTTCCCCCGAGCTGTCGGGGGCTTTGAGTACTTGTACGTCGCAATCGACAAGTTCACAAAGTGGTCGGAAGTGCAGCCAGTGAGGAAGGTGACAGCACAGTCAGCAGTCAAGTTCTTCAGGTCAATTGTTTGTCGTTTCGGGATCCCCAACAGGATCATCACCGACAACGACACGCAATTCACGAGCCGCACCTTCATGCAGTACGTCCAAGACCTTGGCGCCAAGGTCTGCTTCGCTTCTGTTGCTCATCCGAGAAGCAACGGTCAAGCAGAGAGGGCAAATGTTGAAGTGCTGTGCGGACTCAAGACCAGAACTTTCGATAGGCTGCGCAAGTGCGGAAAAAACTGGATCTTGGAGCCACCGGTGGTTCTTTGGTCGATCAGAACGACGCCAAATCGAGGCACTGGCCAGACGCCTTTCGCTCTAGTCTATGGAGCGGAGGCAGTCCTCCCCACGGAACTCATATACGGATCGCCTCGAGTGCTCGCTTATGATGAGCTTGAGCAAGAACAGCTGCGACAAGACGACGCGCTGCCCCTTGAGTAAGATCGTCTTCAGGCTACTGTACGAGCTGCTCGATACCAGCAAGCTTTGCGCCGCTACCATAGCCGCAAAGTTAAGGCCAGAAGCTTCGAGGAAGGCGACCTTGTTCTTCGGCGCGTTCAGTCCACCAAGAATTCCAACAAGTTGACGCCAAAGTGGGAAGGCCCTTATCGGGTGAAATGAGTCACAAGGCCCGGCGATGTCCGCCTTGAGACCGAAGATGGCATTCCGGTGAGCAACTCCTGGAACATAGAACATCTTTGTAAGTTTTTCCCGTAGGGCGTGGTTGCCGGAACCCGTTCCGGCAACCACCTTTTGTACAAGTCTTGCCGCTGTTGCATGTAATCCTTTGTACAAAGCCGGGCGTAGATCCCGTGCATAAATAGAACCCCATGTGCTCCGCACAACTTGTCCATTTCATGCATTAGTTTCTTTTTTGCATGCGCTATCTGACACTTTGTGCAGCACCTACATCCGGTAAGCAATAACGAGCCGAAGGGCTCCATATCATTATTTTCTCTTCTTTCTTCTTTTTCAACAAAGGAAAAGAAGGTTCCCTCGCACACAAGTTTGCCGGGGGGGAAGGAGAAGATTGTGGTATGGACCAGGCGTCGTTCAAGCAAAGTTTTGCCTTGCCGGGAAGCAAACGACAGAAAAGATAAGTTGTCAAAGTTTGAGCAATCAGTTTTTAAATTTTTGAGTTATCTTCCTCGAACGACCCTGCTTTGTATGGAAAACCTGTGCACGGAGGAACCAACTCGTGGCTAGTTGCGCCCTTACTTTGTTTCGAGTCCGCTCAACAACTTAAGTGAGCTGCATCTAGTCGCGACAAGGTTTCTTGTCGGAAGCAGCGCCACCAGCAGGCTGCTGGCGTTCCGCACTCAGCGCTCGCGGCTCGGGTGCTTGCACCGACAAGTTCCCTAGAAGCGTAGGGTGAAAACATACAAAGAAAGGAATCTAGTAGAGGAAATAACATAGCAATTGATAACAGAAATAAAGTTATATTACAAGATAACTTGTCCCAGCTCTAACAGACTGTTTTCATAACATGATTAGCAGCGACAAGGGAAAAGAAGAAATGGGCGGCCTAGTCTACGCGATAGCCCTCAAATCTCTTGATCTCTCTCACCTTGTCCACAATGGGTGGGAGAAGGGCCTTGAGTGCGTCCCGATCGGCGTCTGGCGGCAAGGACTTGAGGACGTTGGTGAAGCTGAGGCCTGGATTGCGGAAGTCCACCTTCATCAGCACATTCTGGAGAACCCCGGCGCAGATTTTGCGCGACTCGTCGGCCAGTTGCTTTGGGATCCTCCCCCGGAGCCGCTGGAGTGCCGTCGCCACGCCCTTGAAGAACAGGCTGAGCTTGGCGCTGGGTTGGAGATTCTCGTCGGAGGGATACCCAAAGTCCTCCATCCCCAGCTGCGCCAGCTCCTCGTCAATGACTGCGGCAATATTCATCAGACCCTCGGTCCAGTGCTCCATAGTATCTCTGAATGAGTTCTGGGTAACTGCGATGCTCTCCAGCAGCGCCTTGTCAGCCTTGACCTTCTCCGACAAGGTCTTCTCCCGCTCCTTGGCGGCGTCCAGCGTCTGCGTCAGTGTGGCCAGCTTCAACTCCAGGTCTGCATTGGAATCCTTGGTGGCGCTGAGCTCCTTGCCCCTCTCAGCGAGAAGACCTTGCAGCTCACCGTGGGCGGCAGCATCCTTCTCACGCTCACGCTTGAGCGCGGCAAGCTCCTTGCCGCTCTTCCCGATGTTGGCCTCCAGCTGCGCCACCTTCTCCTCCAGCTCTTTCTTGGCGGCCTCTGCGGTTGCGGCAGCGTCCTTTGCTTCCTTGAGCGCCCCGCCAAGTGCTTGCTCGCGCTCGGCGAGCTCCTCCTCGTAGCTGTCGAGGTTGGCATTCCACTGCACCAATTCGCCTTCTCGCATGGACTACTTCTCGGCGGCCAGCCTTTGTTCCTCCTCAGCTTCGGCCTTCTCGAGAAGGAAGGCCGTGCGCTCCTCAGCGAGTTGCTCCCGCTCCTGTGCTAGGGACCGGAGAGCTTCTTGATTGTGGCCCCGGAGCTCCTCCGCGCGCTTCTCCATATCAACTCCCGCCTTCGCAACAAGCGCTTCCCGGGAAGCCAGCTTGGCTTGCCGTGCGCGGTAGAGTGACAACAGCTTCCGCAACAGCTGCTCCTCCTCAGGCTCGCCACTGCTGCTGCTGGGCGCGTCGACCAACGACAGTCCGGCGGAGGCGAGCACCTCCTCATTGAAAGTTTCCCCCTCGACCGGCGCCCTGGAGCTCGACGCCCAGGGTAGCTTTATGAAGATATCATCGCCGGCCTTCAAGTAGGCGCCGGGCTGGGGCTCCTTGGAGCCCGGCTCCGCAGCAGCGGCAGAGGGATTGGCGGTCGGCGCAGCGCCTGGCGCTCCTGCGGCCTCAGGGTCGTCAGTGTGATCGCTCGACCCCTCGCCGGCTTCTGCGGCGGCAGCCTTGGCGGCCTCATCGCCGGCGGTCTCATCAGCACCGGCCCCTTCTTCGTTGGCGGCGGCATCGTTAGTGCTGCCATGCGCGCCTTCCTCGCCGGCGCCCTCTGTCTCCATCGGCTCAGCAGTAGATGGGTCTGAAGAACGAAGAAGGGAGAAAAATCAATCAAAAATCCAAGAGAAGAAAATCAGAAGAAGAAGAACCCAAGGGAAAGTTTTTGGACAAGTGAATTACCTGTGCCAAGATCTGCAGTTGCGGTCTCGGCCGCCGCAGGGTCGACGGTGCTACCCCTTGCCGGAGAGCGCTCCCTTACCGGGAACTCCTCCCTTAGCGGCGTAGTCGAAGCAGATGGCACTTCGGGACCAACTTCTGGGCGCTCCTGATATGGCTACTCTACTCCTACACAAATCAACAAGCAAGATATCAACAAAGGAAAAAGCACTCATGCGCGCCTGACAGCAGAAAGCTAACTATGAACTTACGCTGGGGGCTGCGCTGGGGGCTGCTTTGAGGAGTGGTTGCCGGGTCCGTCAAGGTGGTCTCGGACCCACCCCCTGCTGACACGGTGGGGTCATCTTCGATGACAATCACCGCGGCCTTGGCCCTCTTCGCCGCTCTCTGGGCCAGCATCCTGAAAAGAAAGGAGTTCAGATTGAAGAAGTCAGATACAAGATAAAAACAGCAAGATTGAAGAACTACAAGAGCACCAAAGAAACTTACTCTTCTTCCTCCTCGTCGGAGCTGAGCGCGGAAAGATCGAAGTCCGGCTCCCTTCCGGTGCGGCGAGGCGGAGGAGTAGGATCCCTTGCCCGCTTGGCGGGGGCGGTGGCGGTGGCTCGGGAAGATCCCGCTCCAGTTGCCGCTGCTGCGTGAGGCGCTCCCGCGGCAACATTGCTTGCCGCGGTAGAGCGTGTCACGCGGCTCGGCGGCTGTTGACCCGGCTGCCGCCCCGCTACGTCCGCAGCCCTGCGAAGACGCCTTCTTGGCGGGGCCGGGGGCTCCGCCCGAGGCAAGCTTTCTGAAGGCTCGGGCTCTTCCTCGCCAGCCTCGCTCGGCTCAGCTTCAGAGCCGGCAGGCTCTTCCTCGCCAATGAACTCGGCGCGCTCGGCAAGGTTTGCTGCCTCTGCCGCCTCCGCCTCCTCCACAGTGAACCCGAACGCGCCCGCGGCAGCTGCAGCCGCAACCTCTTCCGCCCTAGTGGCGATGCGCTGCAGCTCCTCGTCGGTGGTGTCACGGGTGAGGCTCTTCTGCTCGTCAGCGCGGACCGGCACTTCTTCCAAGTTGTCAAAGAACGCTTGCACGATGTCATCCGCGGGATCTTGCCAAGTTGGAACGATTTCGTGTGAATCGCACAACGGCATCATGGCACGGATCCGGTTAAGCGAAGAATTATTGCACAATGGAACGACGCCCCTCACCAGCGTGAATGGGTGCTGGGGATCACGTTTGAACAACTCCAGGAGCATTGCATCCAGCTCCATGATGGTGAAGTTGTAGTTGAGGCCTGGCCGCAGCCTCATGATGTCCGCCGAGTTCTTGAATTCCCAGGCGGGCCTCCCCCTCTCCTGTAGGGGGGCGATGCAGCGGCGGAGGAAATCTGCGCCTACAGCGCCTACAGTGAGCCCGGCAAGCCTGAGGCGAAGGATCCTAGTAATGGCGATCTTTAGCCTCTCGTCTTCCGGGGCCACGTTGCTCCAGTCATTGCCGCGCACTATTGGAGCTTGGCACACGGCGGTGAAGGGCTGCGGATTCTCCTCGACGATCTAGCACCACTCCGCTCTCCACTCCTCCCACTTGCTGCGGAGCTCACCCTCCAAGTACGCCTCCTTCTTGCCGACTCTCGAGATCCAGGCGATCCCTCCGGCAAGCGGCTCTCCTCTCTCTACCCGAGGTATGAAGAAGTGGCGGAAAAGGGCAACATTGGGGTGGACTCCGACAAAGTTTTCGCACAAATGTGCGAAAACTGCCATGGTCAGAACGGCATTGGGGGTGAAATCAAGGAGGCGGAAGCCGTAGGTGTTCATGATATCACAGAAGAACTCCGAGAAGGGCGGGCAGAGCCTGCAATAGAAGAATAGCGCGAAGAATGGGTACCCGTTTGGAGCCAGTTCTGAAGCAGGGGCCGGGAGTACCCTCGTGCGCGGATGCGCCCGCGTCTCTGTCGCCCAAAAGAGGTAGAAGTACTCCCTCAGCTCCTTCACGCCGAGCTGGGGGGAGAAGATCGCCCGCTCCTTCCGCAGCGCCGCGAGCCGCTGCACCTCGGCCGACTTCACGCCCTTTCCCTTGTCGGCTTTCGGAGCCATGGCGGAGGTGGTGGGGGAGGTCGACGGCGTTGGTGATGCTGGTGGCAATGGGGGGCGGAGCGCTGCTCTCTCGGCTTCGAGAAGAAGGGGGGGGCGGAGCGGCGGAGGTTCGTGAAGATGGAGTAGTAGCAACCAGCGAGGGGGAACGAACTGCCCCTGTTTCCTCTGCTTATAAAGAGGGACGGGGCGGACGTTTCGCCCTTCCGAATAAAGAACCACCCACGATCTCTCCCACGATGCCGCATTCAACGTGTGTCGTTAGGGGAGAGCGCGGTGGATACAGAGCGAGATTCGGCGTGGCCCAGTCCACATGTGCCCGTGCCCTGTCTTGGGCCTGGCCCAACAGCGCTCAGCACCGTGTCTGGCCCAACAGCGCTCAGCACATGTCCGAGAAGGGCGGGCAGAGCCCGCAATAGAAGAACAGCGCTCAGCAAAGCTATCGGTGTACTAGAATAGGGGTACCCTAGTACCCCGAACTTGTGCACGAGCAGTTGCAGCACCCCGCGGCAAGGCTTGCCGGGCTAACACCAAGATCCTCCGTGGTTCCCTTGGAGCCATTCAAGAACAAAGTATTTAAGCTCAGGAGACAAGGCCCCGGCAAGAGGAGCTTGCCGGGAAGGCCAACCAAGGTACTCCAAGGAACTTGCCGCGACGCGCCACGCGCTCCGGCAAGGCAACAAGGCCACGGCAAGAGGAGCTTGCTGGGAAGACCAACCAAGGTACCTCGAGGCCCGGTGAGTGGCAAGCTTCCGGACCCGACAAGATAACAGCAGCGGCAAGGCGCTTGCCACGGCAGGCGGCCACTCTGTGCCCACGCTCCAGCGCATCCACCAACGTGTCGCTCTGGGGGCCTCTCCAGGCGCGCGTGGCGGGAGGCTGTGCAGCCAGCGGTGCGCAGTGGCATGCGAAGCTGACAAGATCGCCATTGTGGCGAACGGTGGCGCCCCTAACGGTCCTTTTCTGCACTGTTTGGGCGACTCAGACGGGCATTTAATGCCCTTGTCCCCTGCCGTCAGGGTTAGGTAGGGTGCATTGTACAAGTAACTGTACCAACCACCTCGCTTTTTACATTTGTACCCTTCTCTGCATTGCCACCTGTCGGTGACCCCTTTAGCGTATAAAAGGAGGCCCATGCGCAACATAGAGGGGGTTCGGAGGTTCGGGTGGTTCGACTAGTTCGGAACCCAAAAAAACACTATGCTCTCTCTCTGGAGCAAGAACACAAGATAATCAAACAAGCAGCAGTAGGAGTGTTATCTCTCCGGAGAGCTCCGCAGCTGGGTAAACTGCTTGTGTGCTTCGCCTCGATCTGCTCTTCGTGCGATCTCCGCCCCCCGTCGAACCGAAAGGGGCTCGGTGCACCGGCCCATAGGTGTTCGTGGATCAGCTTCCCCGACAGAAAACCTTCTTATTAGCTTCATCTCGAGATAAAAACTTCAAGCTTAAATAATCCAGAAATTTCATCCACATAGATCAAGTGCATATCATGATGTTCGGTTCCATCTCCTGCATAAGGATTAGCTAGCAGTTGTTCTATCATACCCGAAGGAATTTCATAACCAATATTTTCAGTAGGTGCAGTAGGTTGAGGGGCAACTAATTGTGCTTCTGGTCGAGGTGAAGATACCCCGAACAAACCCCTCAAAGGATGGTTTTCCATAGCAGTAAGTGACAATAAATTTTAGCGCGTAATATAAAATTTTCCTTACTAATTTCCACTTACTAAGAGCGCTTCACTCCCTGGAAACGCCGCAAAAAAAAGAGTCTTGATGACCCACAAGTATAGGGGATCAATCTTAGTCCTTTCGATAAGTTAGAGTGTCGAACCCAACGAGGAGGAAAAGTAAAAGACAAGTGATTTTTAGGAAGGTAATTTCCGCAAGCGTTGAAATAAACGGTAACAGGTAGTTTGAAAGCAAGATAATTTGTACCGGACAAGTAACGATAACGGTAAATTCAAGTACAAAAAGGTAGCCCAATCCTTTTGGATCAAAGGACATGCCATGAGCAAAGCGTTCTTGAGGTACACGAGAATTTCATCTAGTCACTTCCATCATGTTAGTTTGATTCGCGTTCGCTACTTTGATAATTTGATATGTGGGCGGACTGGTGCTTGGGTGCTGTTCTTACTTGAACAAGCCTCCCACTTATGATTAAACCCCTCGCAAGCATCTGCAACTATGAGAAAGGTATTAAGATAAAATCTAACCATTTCATTAAACATTTAGATCCAAATCGGTCCCTTACGAAGTAGCACATAAACTAGGGTTTAAGCTTCCGACATCTAATAACTAATCCACAATGCATTCCCTTAGGACTAAATATGGTGAAGTTCCATGTACTCGACGTTCACATGACACCACTAAGGGAATCACAACATATATATCATCAATCGAACACATATCAAGTTCACATGATTACTTCCAACAAGATCTCACGTGACCTTAAGAACAGAAGTAACTACTCACAATGATAGTCATGCTCAATATCAGAGGGATATTAAATAGCATAATGGATCTAAACATATAATATCCCAACAAATAAACCATATAGTAATCAACTACAAGATGTAATCAACACTACTAGTCACCCACAGGTACCAATATAAGGTTCCCGTACAAAGATTGGACACAAGAGATTAAGTAGGGTTTGAGAGGAGATGGTGCCGTTAAAGATGTTCATGGAGATTGGCCTCCCAAAGATTAGAGGGTTGTTGGTGAGGACGATGGCTTCGATTTTCCCCTCCGGGAAGGAAGTTCCCCCAGCGGAATCGCTCTCCCAAAGGGCAAAAGTGCTCATGCCCAAGTTCCACCTCGAGACAGCGGTGCTCCATCCGGAAAGTCCTCTCCTTATTTTTTATAGGTCAAAATGATCTATATACTAGAAGATAGGTACCAGAGGTGGGATGGGCTAAGCACAACCCACTAGGGCATGCATGGGGGGCCTGGCGCCCCCTGGTGTCTTGTGATCACCAGGTGGTGTCCCTCCGGTAGTTTTTTGCTCCAGTATTTTTTATATATACCAAAATAATCTCCGTAAATTTTCAGCTTATTTGGAGATGTGCAGAATAGGTAACTCTGACATAGCTTTTTCAGGTCCAGTATTCCAGCTACCGGCATTCTCCCTCTTTGTGTAAACCTTGCATATTATGAGAGAAAAGACATTAGAATTACTCCATAAAGCATTATTATGCATAAGAACATTATAATAACAGTAGGAACTCATGATGCAAAATGGACGTATCATGCCCGCGCGTGATTTGGTGTAACTGCCATTTTTGCCATCACTCCCCTCTTTAACGCCGCCTTTCCCTCTTTCCCATGATGCGGATTATGCGTGGGGTGTGTGATTGGTGCAAAAGGGCAGCCCTGGTGGTAGTGCTTTAATCGGAGGAGCCAGAGCACCGGATTAGCGAAACTAGGTAGTCAACTGAGAAAGACCCTAGCCTGGGATGCAGGGGGTTGGATTGGTGGCGCAGGACGGTTGCCCTTGGGTAGTGGAGAGCCAACCCCCGCGCTCCCTGCTATAAAAGGAGGGGTGCGAGGGCAGCAATGCTCACTACAAAAAAATACACTTCCGTGATGATACGTGTTTGTGAGAGTAGGTCACGTTTTTTTTCATGCATGCACATCGATGATGATTTTATGACAGAATCAAGATAGTCATACTTGTGCTGTCGTAGAAGTGTTCCATGACAATACCAAAATTATCGTCATGGATGAGTCCACTTCCATGACGATAAATCGTGCTTCATAGAAGTGCTTTCGTCAAGGGTGACCGACACGTGGCTTCCACCATAACGGGTCATCTTAAGCTATCGACTCAGTTTTGGATCCGATAACTCGCTAACAGCTACGACCAATGGAGATTTTCCACGTGTAAAATTCTCATTGGCCGATGGAACCACGTGTCAGCTCGGCGTTGGCACAGATGTCACTTATCCAATGGGCGAGATGTGCCTATGATATGTTGACATGTGGACCGGCCCAAAAGTAACCCATAAAGATTAAATGGGCCAGCTCAACTAAAGGCCCACAAAATTTTGTAAACCATAATGGGCCGGCCCAGCTAAAGGCCCATAAAATTTTGCAGACCATTATGGCCAGCCCAGCTAAATGACCACAAGACTTTGCACACCATAATGGGCCGGCCCAGCTAAAGGCCCAAAATATTTTGCAGACCATAATGGGCCGGCCCAACTAAAGGCCCACACGATTTTGAAGACACTAGTAGGCCAGCCCGTTAACAGGCTGCCATGATTTGGGCCAAATGCCGGCCAATATGTGATCCGGTCCATTAACAACCTATCACATTTTGGGCCTAATAAGGGCCCATATGAGATCCGGCCCGTTAATAGTTTACCCCGTTCTGGGTCATATTACGTCCCATATAAAATCCAGCCCTTTAAGTGTCTTTGGGCTAAATTATGGCCCATAACAGATTCGGCCCATCAACTGGACCATGTGCTTTTGGGCCCACTTGAGGCATGGTTAGGATTTGTGTTTGCTAAAGGCCCATTTAGCAATACGGCCTGATATTAGTTTCGGCCTGTTAAAGGCCCGTTTAACATTGCGGCCCTATATTTATGTCGGCTTGTTAAAAGCCCGTCATATAATTGGGCCTAACAATGGCCCGCTTTGCATCCGGCCTGCTCAGAGAAGATAATCTGATTGGGCCAAACAAAACCGAGACAATTTTGGCATGTTAACGACCCATGATGTGATTGGCACAATCATGGACCGGGGTCTATTTCGGCTTGCTGTCGGCCAGTGAGCTGTTCGGCATGTTTCAGGCCCAACCTACTTTTGAGCCTCCTAAAAGCCCATTGAATTTTCTTGCGAAAATAGGTCCGGCGGTTTACTCTGCCTATTAAAGGCCCGAAACTACTAGTGGGCTAGTTTACATTTAGGCATGTTAACGGACCAAGATGACTGGGCCCATGATGCGGCCCATACATAGTGATGACGGCCCAGTTATGTATCATAATTTTACGGTTTGGCCAGTTTACTTTTCATGGAGCAAATACAGGATATATATACAGTAAAATAACTGCAGCATCGAGAATAATAAAAAATCTAGACTATACAATTAAGAAATTACGGCATATTACATCCACTGAGATCAAAGTTCACCACTATGATAATAAAGCACAAGCAGAAAGCAGATTACACACACTAGGCATCAAACATCGCCACTAGTGCAAATAAACACGCCAATAAAATAATATACAAAACCGACAACACTTTAATAGAGTTCAAGAAAGGTTAGCCCTGCTCAGGAGCTGCAGCGCAAGCAGCTGAGCAAGCTGATGATACTACGCTTGTTTGATGCTTATATCCTCCTCACTCTGAAAGAGAAGCAAGAAGACCGATGACACGTTTTGCACATATAAGTATCAGTGCTGACAATTCATCACATTTCTTATTGACGAATAAAGTGACATAGTTTAAAATAGCATTAACACAATATGGTATTGTTCAGGTTAATACATGGCAGGAAAGGACATTGTGAAGGAGTTGGCAGCTTCACGACACCACTGGATTACATATCAAGAACTCATAAGTATCAATGGTTAGTGTGCTACCAATTTATCCCATTTCAGATTGGCAAATAAAGAGACGGTTTAAATAATAGTAGAATGATATGACATTGTTCATAGTTAAGACATTGCAGAATATGACATTGTGTTGTAGTGGGTAGGTTCACCGCAACACTGGATTACGGATCAAGAACAAAAGCATACATGCAGTGCAAAAGAAGATGACTTGCGCTCTATAGTTAAATTTACATGGTATGAAGAAGGAACTTGGTTGTACAACTGAAAACTTGAATTGAGAAGGACAAACTTTTGTTTATGAACTACACAATAAACTTGAAACATGCAATTTGATGCAAACACAAAAAATAAACAGTTATTGCAGCCATGCCTAACCAAATATACACAACAAAGTTTGAAGGCTTGAGAAGGACAAACTTACATTAGTGGTGAAGACCGGCTCGATAAAGCCCTTGTCCATGATGATAGGGGGGGGGGGCAATCAAGAAGTTTACCACAGAATCTTCTTCATAAGCATTGCCTTTATTCTAAATTTTGTTAAGAGTAAATATAGATGTGATAATATAAGAAAAAATGGAGAATATTTAAGATAAGATGAAAAGTGATGCTACATAACCAAGTAGCTATAAATGTAAATACAGTGATATAGGCAAAAGGTACACCCAAGTGCAAAGCTATCGGTGTACTAGAATAGGGGTACCCTAGTACCCCGAACTTGTGCACGGGCAGTTGCAGCACCCCGCGGCAAGGCTTGCTGGGCGACCGCCAAGATCCTCCGTGGTTCCTTTGGAGCCATTCAAGAACAAAGTATTTAAACCCAGGAGACAAGGCCCCGGCAAGAGGAGCTTGCCGGGAAGGCCAACCAAGGCATTTCAAGGAACTTGCTGCGACACGCCGCGCGTCCCGGCAAGGCCCGGTGAGCGACAAGCTCCCGGACCCGACAAGACAACGACCGCGGGAAGGCACTTGCCGCGACAAGCGGCCACTCTGTGCCCACGCTCCAGCGCATCCACGAACGTGTCGCTCTGGGGGCCTTTCCAAGCGCGCGTGGTAGGAGGCTGTGCAGCCAGCGGTGCGCGATGGCATGCGAAGCTGACAAGATCGCCATCATGGCGAGCGGTGGCGCCCCTGACGGTCCTTTTCTGCACTGTTTGGGCTACACCGACGGGCATTTAATGCCCTTGTCCCCTGCCGTCAGAGTTAGGTAGGAAACACTGTACAGGCAGCTGTACCAACCACTCCTCTTTTTACACTTCTACCCTTCTCTGCGTTGCCACCTGTCGGTGACCCCTTTAGCATATAAAAGGAGGCCCATGCGCAACGTAGGGGGGGTTCGGATCATTCGGAAGCCAGAAAAACACTTAGCTCTCTCTCGAGCAAGAACACAATACAATCAAACAAGCAGCAGTAGGAGTATTATCTCTCCGGAGAGCTCCGAAGCTGGGTAAACTGCTCGTGTGCTTCGCCTCGATCTGCTCTTCGTGCGACCTCCGCCCCCCGCCGAACCGAAAGGGGCTCGGTCCGCCGGTCCCATAGGTGTTCGTGGATCAGTTTCCCCGACATCTTTGGCGCGCCAGGTAGGGGGCGTCGAGGCTGTGTGAACCTGATCCGGCGTCCACACGAGCTAGATCTTCATTTTCTTCATCAACATGCCACCGAAGAAGAAGGCTTCGGAGGCAGCTGTTCCGTCCACGTCGATCCTACCGCCACCGGAGCAAACGGGTGGTGGGGTAGACGCCGGTGGAAGGACGGACGTCGACGAGGAAGCTCACGACGCTGCCAGGTCCAAGGGCAAGGCGGCGCAGACCTCGACGTCCGTGCTTGTTCCGCGCCCATCTCAGGAGGCGCAGGACCGACAGCGTCATGGTACTCGCAGTACCATACGTTTGTTGGGACAAGATCAAGCTGGTGGATCCCAGGGCGCTCAAGACCAGCATGCAGGCCAACGTGCCAGCACGAGCGAGACACGGTCGCCCGGACGGGATAATGCTCCTTCTAACATAGTTAGAAGTCCGAGCATATCCCGCTCCTCGCGCCATCCGCCACTGCCACCCACCACTCCGGCAGAAGCTTTGGCGCGAGCTCAACTGCTCTTGGATTACCCTCCGACATCGGACAATATCGACGAATGGAGGGCCACCATTAAGAGTCTCATCGGCTACGCCAACGGAGACACTCCGCGGCAGTCGAGCGCGTCGCTGCCGCGGCAGGGTTGCCAGGCGCGAGCCGGTGGTGACGAAACTGGTGGAGGTGCAACCACCATGCAATCACCACCCCGATGGCCAAGATCACCGACTCATTGGATCCACCTCGACAGTGACTCCACCGCATCGTCGGATCCACGAGCTCGTCGCGATCAGCGCCAAGTACTTCACGATCGATAGCAAGAAGACGCTCATACTCGCATCGAGCGCCGAAGAGAAGCGCGATGTCAATCCGACAAACGCGCTGGACCTTCTGTTGACATGCATGCGCCAGGGGAACCAGGTGATCTGCCGTACGCGGTAGGTTGCCCTGCGTTGACTCGTGAGCTGCGGCAAGTCCAGTGGCCCAGCACGAAGAACTTCAAGCCAGACGTACTGGAGAAGTACGATGGCAAGACGCATCTGTCGGAGTTCCTCATCATCTACACCATTGCGGTGCAGGCTGCCGGGGGACGGGACGACAAGATCCTTGCCAACTACTTCCCGCTGGTGCTCAAGCCCAACGTCAGATCCTGGCTCATGCACTTGCCGGACAACTCCATATCCTCTTGGGCCGATCTATGCCATCAGTTTGTCGGCGCCTTCACAGGCGGCCACAAGCCTCATGACCTTCATCTGCTCGCCCAGAAGGAAGGAGAACCCCTGCGCAAGTACATTCAGAGATACAACACTGTACAGCACAACATCCCAGACGTCCACCCTGCCGCGGTGATCAGCGCGTTCCATCAGAACGTGCGAAACCGCAGGATGCGGGAGGAAATGGCGATGTGCAAGATCAGAGACGTCAGTGAGCTATATGCCCTGGCCAACAAGTGTGCACGTGATGAGGAAGGGAGGAGACTCCCCAGAGAGAACATAGGAGCAGGAGGATCTGACAGTGAGGATGCAGCCCCGGCAAGGAAAAACCGGCGGCGAAACAACAGGAGGAAGAAAGGAAAAGAGGTGCTAGTCGTCGAGCAGTCCGGCAACGGTGGTGGCGCCAAGAAAGCCAAAGCTGGTGACTCCGGCAAGGAGATTACCGCAGAGGCTGTGGCGGTTGCTGACAAGCAGGACGGCGCCAACAAACAGTATTGCAAGATCCACCGCACCAAGGGCCACGATCTCGAGAGCTGCAAGAAAGTCGAGCAGCTTGTTGAGCAACAGAAAGCTGAATATGAGCGGCGCGACAAGGAGAAAGCCCAGGAAGGTGCTGGAGGATCCGGCAAGAAACGTCCCGGCCGAGGAGGACGCCGCGGAAGGCCAAGCAGCGGCAAGGAGACAGACCTCCTCGCGGCCGCGACAAGGATGAAGATGACGACGACGATGAAGACATGGATGATGAGGAGACTGATGAGCAGGAGTTCCAGAAAGCCATAGAGGTCCTGTGCGTTGACGGCGGCGCTTCTCGGCATACTTCGCACCGCCAGCTCAAGCAGTGGGTGCGGGAAGTTAATGCAGCAGAACCACCCGTCGAGTCACGCAAGCCTCTGAAATGGTCCAGCACGCCTATCATCTATGATATTGAGAACCACCCTGATCGCATAATTGCGGTCGGGTGCTTGCCGATGTTGGTTTCACCAACTATCCGCAACCTCAAGGTCACTAAGATGTTAGTTGACGGCGGGGCCGGCTTGAACCTGATCTCCTCCGCGGTGCTCCAGAAACTCCAGATCCCTGACAGCGAGCTCGAAGAAACCGGTACGTTCCAAGGAATCAATCCGGGAAGGAGCAAGCCAAAGGGAAAGATCACGTTGCCGGTAACATTTGGCAGCGAGTTGAACTTCAGGACTGAGAGGGTTACTTTTGACGTTGCTGACTTTCCATTGCCTTACAATGGGATACTCGGCCGTCCAGCACTCACCAAATTCACGGCAGCCTCTCACTATGCCTACAACATGCTGAAGATGCCAGGCCCGATAAGTGTCATCTCTGTCCCTGGCGACAAGAAGGATGCTCTTATCTGCGCCGACAAGATCTACTGGGAAGCAGTAGCCGCAACAGATCGCAAATCACTTGCCGCTGAAGCTCCCGGGGGGAAGAAGAAGACCAAGTCCGGCAAGAGTTCTGATGCCCACTCTGGCAAGCGCACCTCTTCGGAGTGCTGCGCTACCGTCGAGGACGCACCATCGAGCTCCACCGGCAAGTGTAAGAAGGCAATGGCAGCTCCACCTGAAACCAAGAAGGTGTCCGCCAAGGAGGACGGCACTGGTGGTACCTTCACCATCAGTGCCACTCTCGACCCTAAATCAGAAAGCGTGCTCGTTGCTTTCCTGCGGGCGAACGTCGACGTGTTTGCGTGGCAACCGTCTGACATCCCCGGTGTTCCCAGGAAAGTAATTGAGCACCACCTTGCCGTCTGTCCTCATGCGCGGCCCGTCAAGCAGAAAGTCAGGAAACAGGCAGTGGAGCGCCAAGAGTTCATCGCAGAAGAAATCAAGAAGTTGGAAGCAGCAAGCCTTGTCAGAGGAGTGCTCCATCCCACGTGGTTGGCCAATCCTGTTGTCGTGCGCAAGGCTAACGGGAAATGGAGGCTTTGTATCGACTTTACCGATGTCAATAAAGCTTGTCCCAAAGACCCATTTCCTTTGCCGCGCATCGACCAGATTGTTGACTCCACGGCCGGATGTGATTTGCTTTCATTTCTTGATGCATACTCAGGATACCATCAGATCTTCATGGCAGAAGAGGATGAGGATAAGAACGCATTCATCACCCCGTGTGGCACGTACTATTTTGTACGGATGCCTTTCGGTTTGAAGAATGCTGGTTCAACATTTGCAAGGGTAGTCCACCACGCTTTTGAGCCACAAATGCACAGAAATGTGGAAGCCTACATGGATGATATAGTGGTCAAGAGCAAGGACAGGGCAACCCTGATTCAAGATTTAGACGAGACATTTGCAAATCTGCGCAAGATCAACCTCAAGCTTAACCCCGAGAAGTGCGTGTTTGGAGTCCCTTCCGGCAAGCTTCTCGGGTTCTTCATGTCTCAGCGGGGAATTGAAGCCAATCCCGACAAGATCAAGGCCATTGAGCAGATTGAAGCACCAAAGCGCGTCAAGGATGTACGAAGGCTTGCCAGTTGTGTGGCTGCTCTCAGCAAGTTTATCTCTAGATCTGCTGAGCGCGCCCTGCCATTTTTGAAAATATTGAAAAAGGCAGGTCCAATGAAATGGCCTCCGGAGGCGGAGGCTGCGCTGCAGGACTTGAAGAGATACCTGTCCTCCACTCCAACACTTGTCGCACCTAAGCCACAAGAAAAGTTGCTGCTGTATATAGCGGCAACCAATCAAGTGGTTAGTGCTGCGTTAGTGGCGGAGAGGGAGGTAGATGATGAGCCGGCAATCACGGCAGACGCATCCAGTGACAAGCAGGGGGCTTCGCCGACAAGCTCTGGACCTGACAAGGGTGGATCTACGCAGGAGCATGATAAGATGCAGAAGAGAATGGTGCAGCACCCAGTTTACTTTGTCAGTTCCCTTTTGCAGGGGGCTAGGTTAAGGTACTCTGGTGTGCAGAAATTGCTTTTCGGCCTTCTCATGGCCTCGAGAAAGCTGCGCCATTACTTCCAAGCTCATGAGATCACAGTCGTCACTCGTTTTCCACTGAAGAGGATACTGCAAAATCCAGAAGCAACAGGCAGGATTTTCGAGTGGGCACTGGAACTGTCAAGCTTTGGCCAAAAGTTTGAGAGTACTTCAACTATCCAAAGCAGAGCATTGGCAGAGTTCATAGCAGAGTGGACGCCAACACAAGATGAAGAAATTCCAGAGACGAGCATCCCTGTCAAGGAGGCGAGCAAAGAGTGGCTGATGTACTTTGATGGTGCCTTCTCGCTGCAAGGCGCCGGAGCGGGCGTGCTTCTTGTCGCACCCACCGGAGAGCACCTCAAGTACATAGTCCAGATGCACTTTCCCAAGGAGCAAGCAACCAACAATACTGCAGAGTATGAAGGATTGCTTGCCGGTCTCAGGATCGCAGCAGACCTTGGGATCAAGAAGCTCATTGTCAGGGGTGACTCACAGCTTGTCGTCCGCCAAGTGAACAAGAATTATCAGAGTCCGTTGATGGAAGCATATGTTGATGAAGTGAGAAAGCTGGAAGAGCACTTTGACGGCCTACAGATGGAGCATGTTCCGAGAGCTCAGAATGACATTGCTGATGGCCTGTCGAAGTGCGCCGCACTAAAGTTGCCTGTGGAACCAGGGATCTTTGTGCTCAAGCTGACTCAACGGTCCGTAACGCCATCAACTGGACAGAACAAGAAGAGGAAGTTGATTTCTGGTGACTATTTTCCGGCAAAGCTCCCTGAAGCCGCCGCCAAGAAAGTCCCCAAGATCAACACCAAGGGTGCTGAGGAGCAGTCTGCTCCAACAAGCCTTATGGTTTGTTCCGTAGTAGCAGACGCTCCCGACAAGCTTTGCTCCGGCAACTTGCCGGGGAACATCAAGCTCCGGCTGAGCCGCAGGTTCTCGCCGTGGAAGCGGATGTTCCTGCAGCAGCAGATGTGCCTTTAGTCCTTGTTGTCGAGCCACAAGCTCCAGCATGGGCACAGCAGATTGTCCATTTCCTTCAGACAGGAGAACTTCCCGAAGAGCAAGAAGAAGCGGAAAAAGTAGCCCGACAGTCAAGTATGTACCAGTTTGTTGACAGCACACTGTACAGAAGAAGACTCAACGGTGTGAAATTGAAGTGTGTTTGCCGGGAAGACGGACAAAAGCTGTTGGCAGAGATACACGGAGGCATATGTGGTCACCACATTGGCGCAAGAGCACTTGCCGGCAAAGCGTTCCGGCAAGGTTTCTTTTGGCCGACAGCCCTCCAGGATGCAACTGCACAAGTAACCAAGTGTGAAGCGTGCCAGTTCCATTCCAAACAGATACACCAGCCAGCTCAAGCTCTCCAGACGATCCCTTTATCCTGGCCATTTTCGGTCTGGGGGCTCGACATCCTCGGCCCCTTTCCCCGAGCTGTCGGGGGCTTTGAGTACTTGTACGTTGCAATCGACAAGTTCACAAAGTGGCCTGAAGTGGAACCAGTGAGGAAGGTGACAGCACAGTCAGCAGTCAAGTTCTTCAGGTCGATTGTTTGCCGTTTCGGGATCCCTAACAGGATCATCACCGACAACAGCACGCAATTCACGAGCCTCACCTTCATGAAGTACGTCCAAGATCTTGGCGCCAAGGTCTGCTTCGCTTCTGTTGCTCATCCGAGAAGCAACGGTCAAGTGGAGAGGGCGAATGCTGAAGTGTTGCGCGGGCTCAAGACCAGGACTTTCGACAGGCTGCGCAAGTGCGGAAGGAACTGGATCGAGGAGCTGCCGGTGGTTCTTTGGTCGATCAGGACGACGACAAATCGAGCCACTGGCCAGACGCCTTTCGCTCTAGTCTATGGAGCAGAGGCAGTTCTCCCCACGGAACTCGTATACGGGTCACCTCGAGTGCTCGCTTATGATGAGCTTGAGCAAGAGCAGCTGCGACAAGATGACGCGCTGCTCCTTGAGGAAGATCGTCTTCAGGCTGCTGTACGAGCTGCTCGATACCAGCAAGCTTTGCGCCGCTACCATAGCCGCAAAGTTAATGCCAGAAGCTTCGAGGAAGGCGACCTTGTTCTTCGGCGCGTTCAGTCCGCCAAGAATTCCAACAAGTTGACGCCAAAGTGGGAAGGCCCTTACCGGGTGAAACGAGTCACTAGGCCTGGCGCTGTCTGCCTTGAGACCGAAGATGGCATTCCGGTGAGCATCTCCTGGAACATTGAGCATCTTTGTAAGTTTTACCCATAGGGCGCGGTTGTCGGAACCCGTTCCGGCAACCACCTTTTGTACAAGTCTTGCCGAGGTTGCATGTAATCCTTTGTACAAAGCCGGGCGCAGATCCCGTGCATAAGTAAAGCTCATGTGCTCCGCACATCTTGTCAATTTCATGCATTATATTCTTTTTCTTGCATGTGTTATCTGACACTTTGTGCAGCACCAATCCCCGGTAAGCAATAACGAGCCGTAAGGCTCCATATCGTTATTTTCTCTTCTTTCTTTTTCTCAAAGTAAGGAAGATTCCCTCGCGCACAAGTTTGCCGGGCGGGGGGAGGAGAAGATAATGATGTGGAACAAGCGTCGTTCAAGAAAGTTTCGCCTTGACGAAAACCTTGCCGGGAAGCAAACAACAGAAAAGCTAAGTTGCCAAAGTTTGAGCAATTAGTTTTAATTTTTAAGTTATCTTCCTCGAACGACCATGCTTTGTATGGAAAACCTGTGCGCGGAGGAACCAACTCGTAGCTAGTTGCGCCCTTACTTTGTTTCAAGTCCGCTCAACAACTTAAGTGTGCTGCAACCAGTCGCGACAAGGTTTCTTGTCGGAAGCGGCACCGCCAGCAAGCTGCTGACGTCCCGCACTCAGCGCTCGCGGCTCGGGTGCCTGCGCCGACAAGTTCCCTAAAAGCGTAGGGTAAAAACATATAAAGGAAGGAATCTAGTAAAGGAAATAACGTAGCAATCGATACCAGAAATAGAGTTATATTACAAAATAACTTGTCGCAGCTCTAACAGATTGCTCTTATAATATGGCTAGCAGCGACAAGGAGAAAGAGAAAACGGGCGGCCTAGTCTACGCGATCGCCCTCAACCCTCTTGATCTCGCTCACCTTGTCCACAATGGGTGCGACAAGGGCCTTGAGCCCATCCAGATCGGCGTCAGGCGGCAAGGACCTGAGGACGTTGGTGAGGTTGAGGCCTGGGTTGCGGAAGGCCACCTTCATCAGCACCTTCTGGAGAGCCCCCGCGCAAATCCTGCGCGACTCGTCGGCCAGCTGCTTTGGGATCCTCTCTCGGAGTCGCTGGAGTGCCGTCGCCATGCCCTTGAAGAACAGGCTGAGCTTGGTGCTGGGTTGGAGATGCTCGTCGGAGGGATACCCAAAGTCCTCCACCCCCAGCTGCGCCAGCTCCCCGTCGATGACTGCGGCGATATTCACCAGACCCTCGGTCCAGTGCTCCACAGTCTCTCTAAATGAGTTTTGGGTAACGGCGATGCTCGCCAGCAGCGCCTCGTCGGCCTTGATCTTCTCCGACAAGGTCACCTCTCGCACCTTGGCGCCGTCCAGCGTCTGAGTCAGCGTAGCCAGCTTCAATTCGAGATCCGTGTTGGAGTCCTTGGCGGCACTGAGCTCCTTGTTCCTCTCAGTGAGAAGACCCTGCAGCTCTCCATGGGCGGCAGCATCCTTCTCGCGCTCACGCTTGAGCGCGGCAAGCTCCTCGCCGCTCTTCCTAATATTGGCCTCCAGCTGCGCCACCTTCGCCTCCAGCTCTTTCTTGGCGGCCTCAGCAGCTGCGACAGCGTCCTTTGCTTCCTTGAGCGCCCCGCCAATCGCTTGCTCGTGCTCGGCGAGCTCCTCTTCATGGCTGTCAAGGTTAACCTTGCGCTGCGCCAACTCTCCCTCCTGTGCAGATAGATTCTCGGCAGCAAGCCGCTGCTGCTCTTCAACCTCAGCCTTCGCGAGGAGGAAGGCTTTCCTCTCCTCGGCGTCTTGCTCCCGCTCCTCTGCCAAGCTCCGGAGAGTTTCCTGCCTAAGACCCCGGAGCTCCTCCGCGCGCTTCTCGATGTCGACTCCCGCCCTCGCAATGAGTGCTTCTCGGGACGCCAGCTTGGTTTGTCGGGCGTGGTAGAGCGACAGCAGCTTCTGCAGTAGCCGCTCCTCCTCAGACTCGCCGCTGCTGCTGCTTGGCGCACCGACCAGCGCCAGCCCAGCGGAGGCGAGCACCTCCTCGTCAAAAGCTTCTCCTTTGACCGGCGCCCTGGAGCTCGACGCCCAGGGAAGCTTGATGAAGATACCGTCGCCGGCCTTCAAGTAGGCGCCGGGCTGGGGCTCTTCGGAGCCTGGCTCCGCCGCAGCGGCGGAGGGATCGGCGGTCGGCGCAGCGCCTGGCGCTCCTGCGGCCTCAGGGCCGTCAGTGCGATCGCCCGACCCCTCGCCAGCTTCTGCGGCGGCAGCCTTGGCGGCCTCTTCGCCGACGGGCTCATCAGCACTGGCCCCTTCTTCGTTGGCGGCGGCGTCGTCGTTGCTGCCACGCGCGCCTTCCTCGCCAGCGTCCTCAGTCTCCATTGGCTCCGCAGCAGATGGATCTGAAGAACAAAGAAGGGAGAAAAATCAAGCAAAAATCCAAGAAAGGGAATTCAGAAGAAGAAGAACCCAAGGGAAGATTTCAGGCAAGAAGATTACCTGTACTAGGATCTGCGGTCGCGGTCTCAACCGCCGGAGGATCACTGGTGCCGTCCCTTGCCGGATAACTGTCCCTTGCCGGGGCGTTCTCCCTTGCCAGAGAGCGCTCCCTTGCCGGGGAATCCTCCCTTGGCGGCGTAGTCGAAGCAGATGGCACTTCGGGCGCGGCTTCCGGGCCCTCCTGGTGAGGCTGTTCTGCTCCTACACGAATCAACAAGAAAGATATCAGTAGAGAAAAGAGCACCCATGCGCGCCCGACAGCAGGAAGTAAAACTACAAACTTACGCTAGGGGCTGCGCTAGGGGCTGCTTTGGGGAGTGGCTGCAGGGTCCGTCAAGGTGGTCTCAGACACACCCCCTGCTGACATGGTGGGATCATCTTCGATGACAATCACCAAGGCCTTGGCTCTCTTCGCCGCTCTTTGGGCCAGCGTCCTGAAAAGGAATGGGTTCAGATTGAAGCAAGTCAGAGGCAAGATAAAAGCAACAAGATTGGAGAACTACAAGAACGCCAAAGAAACTTACTCTTCTTCCTCCTCGTCGGAGCTGAGCGCGGAGAGATCGAAGTCCGGCTCCCCTCCGGTGCGGCGAGGCGGAGGAGTAGGATCCCTTGCCTGCTTGGCAGGGGCGGTGGCGGTGGACCGGGAAGATCCCGCTCCAGTTGCCGCAACAGCGTGAGGTGCTCCCGCGGCAACATTGCTTGCCGCGGTAGAGCGTGTCGCACGGCTTGGTGGCTGTTGGCTCATTTGCCGCCCCGCTACGTCCCCGGCCCTGCGGAGACGCCTTCTTGGCGGGGCCGGGGGCTCCGCCTGCGGCAAGCTGTCTGAAGGCTCGGGCTCTTCCTCGCCGGCCTCGCTCGGCTCAGCTTCAGGGCCGGCAAGATCTTCCACACCGGCAAACTCCTCGCGCTCGGCAAGGCTTTCCGCCTCTGCCTCCTCTGCCTCCTCTACGGTGAACCCGAACGCGCCCGCGGCAGCTGTTGCCGCAGCCTCTTCCGCCCTAGTGGCGATGCGCTGCAGCTCCGCGTCGGTAGTGTCGCAGGTGAGGCTCTTCTGTTCGTCGGCGCGGACTGGCACTTCTACCAAGTCGTCGAAGAACGCTTGTACAACGTCACCCCCAGGTTCTTGCCAAGTTGGGGCGATTCCGTGCGAATCGAACAACGGCATCATCGCGCGGATCCGGTCAAGCAACGAATTGTTGCACAACGGAACGACGCTCCTCGGCAGCGTGAATGGATGTTGGGGATCTCGTTTGAACAACTCCAGGAGCATCGCATCCAGCTCCAGGACGGTGAAGTTGAAGTTGAGGCCCGGGCGCAGCCTCATGATATCCGCCGAGTTCTTGAACTCCCAGGCGGGTCTCCCCCTCTCCTGTAGGGGGGCGATGCGGCGGCGAAGGAAATCTGCGCCAACGGCGCCTACGGTGAGCCCGGCAAGCCTAAGGAGAAGGATCCGGGTGACGGCAATCTTCAGCCTGTCGTCCTCCGGGGCCACATTGCTCCAATCATTGCCGCGCACTATTGGGGCTTGGCGCAGGGCAGTGAACGACTATGGATTCTCCTCGACGATCTAGCACCACTCCGCTCTCCACTCCTCCCACTTGCTGCGGAGCTCCCCCTCCAGATACGCCTCCTTCTTGCCGACTCTCGATATCCAGGCGATCCCTCCGGCAAGCGGCTCTCCTCTCTCGACCCGAGGCATGAAGAAATGGCAGAAAAGGGCTACATTTGGGTGGACTCCGACAAAGTTTTCGCACAAATGTGCGAAAACTGCCATGGTCAGAACGGCGTTGGGGGTGAAGTCAAGGAGGCGGAACCCATAGGTGTTCATGATGTCGCAGAAGAAATCAGAAAAGGGCAGGTAGAGCCCACAGTAGAAGAACAATCCGAAGAACAGGTACCCGCTTGGAGCCAGTTCCAAAGCTGCAGCCGGGAGTACCCTCGTGGGCGGATGCGCACGCGTCTCCGACGACCAGAAGAGGTAGTAGTACTCCCTCAGCTCCTGCGCACCGACCTGAGGGGGGAAGAGGGCCCACTCCTTCCGCAGCGCCGCGAGCCGTTGCGCCTCGGCCGACTTCACGCCTTTCCCCTTGTCGGCTTTTGGAGCCATGGCGGAGGTGGTGGGGGAGATCGGCGGCGGTGGTGATGCTGGTGGCAATGGGGAGCGGAGCGCTGCTCTCTTTCTGCTTCGAGAAGAAGGGGGGAGCGGCGGAGATTTCTGGAGTTGGAGCAACAAACGGCGAGATGGGCGAACTGCCGCTGTTTCCCATGCTTGTAAAGAGGGAGGGGGCGGACGTTTCGCCCTTCCAAATAAAAAAACCACCCACGATCTCTCCCACGACGCCGCATTCAACGCGTACCGTTAGGGGAGGGCGCGGTGGATACGGAACAAGATTCGGCGTAACCCAGGCCGCGTGTGCCCGTGCCCTGTTTTGGGCCTGGCCCAACAGCGCTCGGCATCGTGTATGGCCCAGGCCCGGGGGCTCCTGTCGGTGTACTAGAATAGGGGTACCCTAGTATCCCGAACTTGAGCACGAGCAGTTGCAGCACCCCGCGGCAATGCTTGCCGGGCGACCGCCAAGATCCTCCGTGGTTCCTTTGGAGCCATTGAAGAACAAAGTATTTAAGTCCAGGAGACAAGGCCCCGGCAAGAGGAGCTTGCCGGGAAGGCCAACCAAGGCATTTCAAGGAACTTGCTGCGATGCGCCGCGCGTCCCGGCAAGGCCCGGTGAGCGACAAGCTCCCGGACCCGACAAGCCTTGCCGCGACAAGCGGCCACTCTGTGCCCACGCTCCAGCGCATCCACCAACGTGTCGCTCTGGGGGCCTTTCCAGGCGCGCGTGGCAGGAGACTGTGCAGCCAGCGGTGCGCGGTGGCATGCGAAGCTGACAAGATCGCCATCATGGCGAGCGGTGGCGCCCCTGACGGTCCTTTTTTGCACTGTTTGGGCTACACAGACGGGCATTTAATGCCCTTGTCCCCTGCCGTCAGAGTTAGGTAGGAAACACTGTACAGGCAGCTGTACCAACCACTCCTCCTTTTACACTTCTACGCTTCTCTGCGTTGCCACCTGTCGGTGACCCCTTTAGCATATAAAAGGAGGCCCATGCGCAACGTAGGGGGGGTTCGGATCATTCGGAAGCTAGAAAAACACTTAGCTCTCTCTCGAGCAAGAACACAATACAATCAAACAAGCAGGAGTAGGAGTATTATCTCTCCGGAGAGCTCCGAAGCTGGGTAAACTGCTCGTGTGCTTTGCCTCGATCTGCTCTTCGTGCGACCTCCGCCCCTCGCCGAACCGAAAGGGGCCCGGTCCGCCGGTCCCATAGGTGTTCGTGGATCAGTTTCCCTGACAAAAGCCAAGAGCTAAACTTGTTCAGTACCATCTGTGTTATCTGATACGTCTCCAACGTATCTATAATTTATGAAGTATTCATGCTATTATATTATCCATCTATGATGTTTTATAAGCATTTATATGTCGTTTTGTATGATTTTTGGGACTAACTTATTAACCTAGAGCCCAGTGCCAGTTTCTATTTTCTCCTTGTTTTAGTGTTTTACAGAAAAGGGATACCAAACGGAGTCCAATTGACGTGCCAATTTTTGAGGATTTTTTCTGGACCAAAAGAAGACCACGGATCATCGGAGTTGGGCCAGAGGAGTCCCGGGCTGCCCACGAGAAAGGGGGGCGCCCCCCTGGGGGGCGCCCCCTATCTCGCGGATAGCCCGAAAGCCCCCTTGACGTGAAACCAACGCCAAAAATTCCTATAAATACTGAAACTTTTGGGAATTAACCTAGATCGCAAGTTCCATCGCCGCAAGCCTCTGTAGCCACGAGAAATCAATCTAGGCCCTCTCTGGCACCCTGCCGGAGGGGGCCATCATCACCGAAGGCCATGGAGGAGGATCTTAGAGGGGCCATCATCTCCATGAAGGCCAAGGACCAGAGGGGGAAAGCCATGGAGGAGGAAGCACAAGGGGGAGAACCTCTCCTCCTCTCTCTTGGTGGCACCAGAGTGCCATCGGGAGGGGAATCATCGCCGCGGTGATCGTCTTCATCAACATCACCATCATCATCACCATCCTCATACCTTTTACGCGGTCCACTCTCCCACACCCCGCTGTAATCCCTACTTGAACATGGTGCTTTATGCTACATATTATGATCCAATGATGTGTTGCCATCCTATGATGTTTTGAGTAGATATCTTTTGTCTTTGAGTTGATTGATGATCTAGATTGGTACGAGTTGTATGTTTTATTTTGGTGTTGTCCTATGGTGCCCTCCGTGTCGCGCAAGCGTGAGGGATTCCCGCTGTAGGGCGTTACAATATGTTCATGATTCGCTTATAGTGGGTTGCTAGAGTGACAGAAGCTTAAACCCGAGTAAGGGGGTTGTTGCATATGGGATAAAAGGGGACTTGATGCTTTAATGCTATGGTTGGGTTTTACCTTAATGAATCTTCAGTATTTGCGAATGCTTGCTAGGGTTCCAATCATAAGAGCATATGATCCATGTAGGAAAAGTATGTTAGTTTATGCCTCTCCCTCATATGAAATTGCAATGACGACTATCGATCTTGTTAACAATTGCTTAGGACAATTCCGCACACCGATCCACCATTATTCCACACTTTCTATTTATATTATTTAGTAATATATTCTAACTTTATGATAACAGCACCTACTTTTATATTTTAGCTCTCCGATATCATACAAAGTTATCCTCTTTATACCCACAACACAGTTTTATTTCTTGTTTCTAGTTGGAAGCAAACGTTCGGTGCACGTAGAGTCGTATCAGTGGCAGATAGGACTTGAGAGAATATTGATCTTACCTTTAGCTCCTTGTGTGTTTGACACTCCATACTTATAACATCCACCTTTGGGAATTGCTACGATGATTCCCTGCACTTGGGGATTATCAAGCTCTTTTCTAGCGCCGTTGCCGAGGAGCAATAGCGTGGGGTTGATATTTTCGTGTGTGCTTGTTTGCTTTCTTCACTTAGTAGATTTTGTTTTTCCTTCTTGATTCTGTTCAGTTGTGGGTGAAAGATACATTTTTTTTAGAAAGAATGAGAATACCAAAAAATTATATTACTTGCCTCTCATGCCTAAAAAAGTTTTCGAAAAGAGAAGCGATTGGAAAGTTATGCATTGAAGAATTAGGGTCGACCTTGAGCACTTGTGTTCATGCTCATGGAAACAATGTAGAATTTTTCATGGAAGTTTCTCTGTAAATAATTATCCCCTTGTATATATCCTTTGTATTAAAAAATATTGTGCCAAGCTTTGGTTTCAGTATGATAAGATTGCTTGCTTGCTTTGTGCAGAACAAAAACAGAAACTTTGGCTGTAGTGCATGAATTTACATTTTTTACTGGAAAGTGAAATGGGTATGAAACGTTTTGCACGTTACTTATGTACAAATGTTTCAAATTTTCAAATTTATTTCATAATTTTTGGAGATACATAAGTTTACTAAACTTCCAGATTACTACAGACTGTACTGTTCTTAACAGATTCTGTTTTTCGTGTGTTGTTTGCTTATTTTGATGCATCTATGGCTAGTATGTAAGGTATGAACCATAGACAAGTTGGAATACAGTAGGTTTAGCACCAATATAAACAAAGTTTGAGTTAATTATAGTACCTTAAAGTGGTAGTTTGCTTTATTACACTAACGGATCTCACAAGTTTTTGTTTAAGTTTTTGTGAATGAAGTATTTGAAGAACGAGGAGTTACCGATGTGAGAAGAATAAAGAGAGACAAGAGTTAAAGCTTGGGGATGCCCAAGGCACCCCAACTAAATATTTTAAAGGATACTCAAGCATCTAAGCTTGGGGATGCCCCGGTGGGCATCCCATCTTTCTTCTTCAACAAATATCAGTATACATCGGTTTTTATTTTGTTCAAATTGTTTGTGCCCTTTGTGTTTTTGTTTTTCTTTAAGAATCATGCTAGTATGAGATAGCTCTTCATTAATTTATAGATACTTCATATGCCTCACTTATATCTTTTAAGTATGGTCTTATAAAATTGCTCTTTGTGCTTCACTTAAATCGTTTGAGTATGGTTTTATAGAATGCTTCGTATGCTTCACTTATATATTTTGAGCTTGGATATTGGCTAGTCTATATTAATTGTAGAAGGCTCCAGGAATTTCACTTATATATTTTGGAGTATGAATAACACTATAATTTAAAGTGGGTTTGGAAGAGTGTCAACTTTAGGAATCAGTGATCCCACTATCTTGGAGGGTGTTGAATCTTCGTACGATATTTATGAAAGTGGATTTGGAAGAGTGTCAACTTTAGTTAGTATTCCACTATTTCGGAAGAGGTTCCAATTGAGTATGCGAACAAAGTTGCTATCCATGATGCTACTGAAAATTATTATGAGGGAGGAATTTGTGCTTGTAGGAGTTGCAATAATATCAAGTTTCCTCTCTGTTTGCTTAAAGTTTTGAAGTTATACTTGTTTTGCCTTCCTATGCTAGTTGAATTTTGTTCCTAGAAATTGTGTGCTCACAAAATCCGTAGGCATAGGAAGTGAGTTAGATTTAAATGTGCTAGTCATATTCTTCATGATGCTCTCTTTGTGTTTTAACTTTTATCTTTTATGTGAGCATCATTGAAATCATCATGCCTATCTAAAAGGCATTAAAGAAAAGCGCTTGTTGGGACACAAACCAATATTCACCGTTACTGTTTTTGTGTGTCTACATTATTAAGATACTGTAGTAATCATTTTTTATATCTTTTGTTTCAATAAAGTGACAAGTCAGACCTTTGGGAAGACTTGGGTGAGAGTTAATGTGATCGTGCTGTAAAAAACAGAAACTTTGTGCTCACGAGACTAGCTGTCATGTTTTACAGGAGAGTGATTTTGAGTTGATTCTTTTTTCATAAGATTAATAGACAAATTCCTCACGTCCTCCAATTTATTTCATAATTTGTGGAGTAGCAGAAGTATGGTTATTGTTCAGATCATTACAGACTGTTCTGTTTCTGACAGATTCTGTTTTCATTGCATAGTTTGCTTGTTTTCTAGTTTCTATGGCTTATATTTTTCAATATAAATTGTAGAAATGATATGGTACAGTAGTCATTATATGAAAACAATTATGAACCTTTTCTTTTACAGTACCAAAGTGCATGGTTTACTCTTTATCATACTAACCTATCTCACGAAGTTCCATTAAGTTTTGTGTGATTGAAGTTTTCAAGTTTTGGGTGAGATATCGATATGAGGAGAATAAGGAGTGGAAAGACCCTAATCTTTGGGATTCCCAAGGCACCCCAAGGTAATATTCAAGGAAGAATCAAGCGCCTAAGCTCGGGGATGCCCCGGAAGGCATCCCCTCTTTCGTCTTCAAAACTATCGGTACATCTTACTCGGAGCTATATTTTTATTCGTCACATGATATGTGTTTTACTTGGAGCGTCATTTTCTTTTGTTAGTATTAGATTTATGTTATTTAGAATAGTATTTTGCATCTTTATTTTCAATAAAAATGTTAAGGACAGCCTTTACCATGTTTATTTTGCTAGTATACATGTTGCTGTTTGAAAACAGAAAGTTTACCGCTGTTGCAAAAATTCCCTAGAAAAGTCAGAGCATGATATAATGTTGAAACTTTTTGCATAATGAGATATGATAAATATAGTACATTGGGAATTTTCTATGATAATTTTTGGAGTTAGGGAAGTGTTGATACTCTTGCATTCTTTACAGGCTGTACTGTTTTGACAGATTGCTGTTATGTTTGCATTGTTTGCATATGTTTGCTTGTTTAATGATTCTATTTGAGGATAGGAGTATTAAATATGCCGAGGCATTTAGTATGAAATGTTGAATAATAATTCTAGTGATTTGTTACAGTAGAAAATGATAAGGTTTTGCATTGGTTTATACTAACCTATCTCACGAGTTCTTGTTGAGTTTGGTGTCGATGAAGCTTTTGATAAAAAGAGAAACCATGATATGAGAAGAATTAAGGAGACACAAAAGTTCAAGCTTGGGGATGCCCAAGGCACCCCAAGATAATATTCCAAGAAGTCTCAAACATCTAAGCTTGGGGATGCCCCATTAGGCATCCCACCTTTCTTCTTCAACAACTATCGGTTAGTATCGGTTGAACCTAAGTTTTTGCTTCTTCACATGAGTTGTGCTATCCTTGGAATGTCATTTTATTTTGTTTTACTTGATGTTTGAATAAAATCATTGGATCTGAAATTTTGAATAGAGAAGGAACCCTCCCAAGGCTAGTTAGTTATTTGCCTACTCAGTATCCTTCACTCATATCTTTTGGAGTAGTTTGTCATTTACTCATGCGCTTCATGTATATCCTATGAGTAAATGGGGGAATGAATTGAATGTCATAAATCTGAATTTTATATGTTTCATATGCTTATAACATGGTTAGTGATGACTTCACACATAGAAAGTATGAGGCATAAAAGTTGTTGAGAGTTGGCAAACATAGTTTTGGTCATTGTTGCAATTAATAGGAAGTAATAAGGAAAGATAGTTCACATACAAATATATTATCTTGGACATCTTTTATGATTGGGAGCACTCATTAAGTATGACATGCTAAAAGAGTTGATGTTGGACAAGGAAGACAATGTAATGGTTTATGTTTTCTGACATCTCAGTTAAAGTATATTGTCATTGACCTTCCAAACATGTTGAGCTTGCCTTTCCCCCTCATGCTAGCCAAATTCATTGAACCAAGTAGAGATACTACTTGTGCTTCCAAATACCCTTAAACCCAGTTTTGCCATGAGAGTCCACCATACCTACCTATGGATTGAGTAAGATCCTTCAAGTAAGTTTTCATCGGTGCAAGCAATAAAAATTTCTCTCTAAATATGTATGACTTATTAGTGTAGAGAAAATAAGCTTTGTAAGAACTTGTTGTGGAAGTAATAAAAGCGACGGACCGCATAATAAAGGTCCACATACAAGGGGCAATATAAAGTGACGTTCTTTTGCATTAAGATTTTGTGCATCAACCCTAAACACACATGACAACCTCTGCTTCCCTCTGCGAAGGGCCTATATTTTACTTTATTTTTTTACTTTATGCTTGAGTCAAGGTGATCCTCACCTTTCCCTTTTTCATTTTATCCTTTGGCAAGCTCCTCGTGTTTGAAATATCATGATATATATATATATATATATATATATATATATATATATATATATATATCCAATTGGATGTAAGTTAGCATGGGCTATTGTTATTGACATCACCTAAAGGTGAATACGTTGGGAGGCAGCACAATAAGCCCCTATCTTTCTCAGTGTCCGGCTGAAACTCCATATAACCACAAGTATTGCGTGAGTGTTAGCAATTGTAGAAGACTATATGATAGTTGACTATATGAACTTGATGAAAAGCTCTATTCTTGATTCTTTCTGATGTTATGATAAATTCCAATTGCTTCAATGACTGAGATTATAGTTTGTTAGTTCTCAATGAAGTTTCTGAACCATGCTTGACATTGTGACTAGATTGTTACTTGATCATGAAAAGTTTTATGAGATAAGCTACTATTATGACACATTTTGATGCTAGAGAAGGTGATTGAAATTATCATTGATCAAACTTGTGCACCTGCTAGAATTCACACTTCATAAATTATTTCTTTTATCATTTACCTACTCGAGGACGAGCAGGAATTAAGCTTGGGGATGCTGATACGTCTCGAACGTATCTATAATTTATGAAGTATTCATGCTATTATATTATCCATCTATGATGTTTTATAAGCATTTATATGTCATTTTATATGATTTTTGGGACTAACTTATTAACCTAGAGCCCAGTGCCAGTTTATGTTTTCTCCTTGTTTTAGTGTTTTACAGAAAAGGGTTACCAAACGGAGTCCAATTGACGTTGCAATTTTTGAGGATTTTTTGTGGACCAAAAGAAGACCACGGAGCATCGGAGTTGGGCCAGAGGAGTCCCAGGCTGCCCACGAGAGAGGGGGGTGCCCCCCTGGGGGGCGGCCCCCTATCTCGTGGACAGCCCAGAGGCCCCCTTGACGTAAAACCAATGCCAAAAATTCCTATAAATACTGAAACTTTTGGGAATTAACCTAGATCGGAACTTCCGCCGCCGCAAGCCTCTGTAGCCACAAGAAATCAATGTAGGCCCTCTCTGGCACCCTGTCGGAGGGGGCCATCATCACCGGAGGCCATGGAGGAGGATCTCGGAGGGGCCATCATCTCCATGAAGGCCAAGGACCAGAGGGGGAAAGCCATGGAGGAGGAAGCACAAGGGGGAGAACCTCTCCTCCTGTCTCTTGGTGGCACCGGAGTGCCATCGGGAGGGGAATCAACGCCGCGGTGATCGTCTTCATCAACATCACCATCATCATCACCATCCTCATCCCTTTTACGCGGTCCACTCTCCCACACCCCGATGTAATCCCGACTTGAACATGGTGCTTTATGCCACATATTATGATCCAATGATGTGTTGCCATCCTATGATGTTTTGAGTAGATATCTTTTGTCTTTGAGTTGATTGATGATCTAGATTGGTACGAGTTATATGTTTTATTTTGGTGCTGTCCTATGGTGCCCTCCATGTCGCGCAAGCGTGAGGGATTCCCGTTGTAGGGTGTTGCAATACGTTCATGATTCGCTTATAGTGGGTTGCTAGAGTGACAGAAGCTTAAACCCGAGTAATGTGCTTGTTGCGTATGGGATAAAAGGGGACTTGATGCTTTAATGCTATGGTTGGGTTTTACCTTAATGAATCTTTAGTATTTGCGGATGCTTTCTAGGGTTCCAATCATAAGAGCATACGATCCATGTAGGAAAAGTATGTTAGTTTATGCCTCTCCCTCATATGAAATTGCAATGACGACTATCGATCTTGTTAACAATTGCTTACGACAATTCCTCACACCGATCTACCATTATTCCACACTCGCTATTTATATTATTTAGTAATATATTCTAACTTTATGATAACAACACCTACTTTTATATTTTAGCTCTCCGATATCATACAAAGTTATCCTCTTTATACCCACAACACAATTTTATTTCTTGTTTCTAGTTGGAAGCAAACGTTCGGTGCACGTAGAGTCGTATCAGTGGCAGATAGGACTTGAGAGAATACTGATCTTACCTTTAGCTCCTTGTGGGTTCGACACTCCATACTTATCACTTCCAGCTTTGGGAATTGCTATGATGATTCCCTGCACTTGGGGATTATCAAGCTCTTTTCTGGCGCCGTTGTCGGGGAGCAATAGCGTGGGGTTGATATTTTCGTGTGTGCTTGTTTGCTTTCTTCACTTAGTAGATTTTGCTTTTCCTTCTTGATTCTGTTTAGTTGTGGGTGAAACATACAATTTTTTTTAAAAGAATGAAAATACCAAAAAAATTATATTACTTGCCTCTCATGCCTAAAAAAGTTTTTCGAAAAGAGAAGCGATTGGAAAGTTATGCATTGAAGAAGTGAGGGTCGACCTTGAGCACTTGTGTTCATGCTCACGGAAACAATGTAGAATTTTTCATGGAAGTTTCTCTGTAAATAATTATCCCCTTGTATATATCCTTTGTATTATAAAAATATTGTGCCAAGATTTGGTTTTAGTATGATAAGATTGCTTGCTTGCTTTGTACAGAACAAAAACAGAAACATTGGCTGTAGTGAATGAATTTACATTTTTTACTGGAAAGTCAAATGGGTCTGAAACTTTTTTCACATTACTTCTGTACAAATTATTCAAATTGTCAAATTTATTTCATAATTTTTGGAGATACAGAAGTTTACTAAACTTCCAGATTACTACAGACTGTCCCGTTCTTAACAGATTCTGTTTTTCGTGTGTTGTTTGCTTATTTTGATGCATCTATGGCTAGTATGTAAGGTATGAACCATAGAGAAGTTGGAATACAGTAGGTTTAACACCAATATAAACAAAGTTTGAGTTAATTACAGTACCTTAAAGTGGTACTGTAATGAACTCATTCTTTATTTATATTGATGTTAAACCTACTGTATTCCAACTTCTCTATGGTTCATACCCTTCATACTAGCTATAGATGCATCAAAATAAGCAAACAACACACGAAAAACATAATCTGTCAAAAAGAGAATAGTTTGTAGCAATCTATAACTCTCGAATACTTCTGGAACTCTAAAAATCCTACCAAAATAGTAAGTCTTGGGAAATTTGTCTATTGATCTACTGCAAAAAGAATCAACACAAAATCACATTTCTGTGAATTACTAAAATTATTTTCGTGCGCAAAGTTTCTGTTTTTCAGCAGAATCAACTTAACTATCACCATAGGTTATCCCATAGGTTCTACTCGGCACAAACAGTAATTAAAACACGAAAACACATCTAAGCAAAAGCTATATGAAATATTTATTACTAAAAAGAAGCAAAAAGCAAGGAACTAAAATAAAATAGGGTTGCCTCCCAACAAGCGCTATCGTTTAACGCCCCTAGCTAGGCATTGAGATTTCAATGATGCTCACATGAAAGACAAGAATTGAAGCACAAAGATAGCATCATAAAACATGTGACAAACACACTTAAGTATAACATACTTCCTATGCATAGGAATCTTATAGGCGAACAAATTATCATAGCAAGCAAAAACTAGCATATGCAAGGAAGCGAAAAGAAACAATAGCAATCTCAACATAACGAGAGGTAATTTAATAACATGGAAATTTCTATAACCATATTTTCCTCTCTCATAGTAGTTACATGTGGGATCATAATCAAATTCAACAAAATAGCTATCACATAAAATATTTTCAACACGATCCACATGCATACGAAGTTGACACTCTTTCAAAATGGTGGGATTAACATTAACTAAAGTCATGACCTCTCCAAACCCACTTTTATCAAAAATTTCATAAGATTGAACATTCTCCAAATTTGTGGGATCTAAAGTTGACACTCTTTCAAACCCACTTTCAATACTAATGCAAACATAATTATCAATCTCATATTCATCATGGGGCTTAAATAATTTTTCAAGATCATAAGAAGAATCACCCCAATCATGGTTATTGTAACAAGTAGTGGACATAGTAAAACTAGCATCCCCAAGCTTGGGGTTTTGCATATTATTAGCACAATTGATATTAATAGAATTTGTAATAACATCATTTCAATCATGCTTTTTATTCAAAGATCTGTCAGGAATCACTTCATAAAGCACTTCATTACAATTTTCAGATTGACGAATTTCAAGCAAAACCTCATAAAGATAATCTAGTGCACTCGACTCACTAGCAATTGGTTCATCATAATTAGATCTCTTAAAGAGATTAGCAAGTGATGGGGATCCATAAACTTTTAGCAAGCAAAGATGCAAGCAAAAAGAAGGCACATGGTAACACAAGATCCGACGGAAGGAGGGCGAAGAAAAGGAAAAAGTGAAGTGGGGGAGAGGAAAACGAGAGGCAAACGGAAAATAATGTAATGCGAGGGAGATGAGTTTGTGATGGGTACTTGGTATGTCTTGACTTGAGCAAAGACCTCCCCGGCAACGGCGCTAGAAATCCTTCTTGCTACGTCTTGAGCTTGCGTTGGTTTTCCTTGGAGAGGAAAGGGTGATCCAGCAATAGTAGCGTAAGTATCTCCCTCAGTTTTTGAGAACCAAGGTATCAATCTAGTAGGAGGCTCCTCAAAAGTCCCAAGCACCTACACAAACAAACAAGAACCTTGCAACCAACGCAATAAAGGGGTTGTCAATCCCTTCACAGCCACTTGCGAAAGTGAGATCTAATAGAGATAATATGATAAGATAAATATTTTTGGTATTTTTATGATATAGATAAGAAAAGTAAAGATGCAAATAAAAGTAGATTGAAAGCTTATATGATAAAAGATAGAATCGGGGGCCATAGGTTTCACTAGTGGCTTCTCTCAAGATAACATATATATTACGGTGGGTGAACAAATTACTGTCGAGCAATTGATAGAAAGGCGAATAATTATGAGATTATCTAGGCATGATCATGTATATAGGCATCACGTCCGTGACAACTAGACCGACTCCTGCCTGCATCTACTACTATTACTCCACACATCGACCGCTATCCAGCATGCATCAAGAGTATTAAGTTCATAAAGAACAGAGTAACGCATTAAGAAAGATGACATGATGTAGACGGATAAACTCATGCAATATGATATAAACCCCATCTTTTTATCCGCGATGGCAACAATACAATACGTGCCTTGCTGCCCCTGCTGTCACTGGGAAAGGACACCGCAAGATTGAACACAAAGCTAAGCACTTCTCCCATTGCAAGAAAGATCAATCTAGTAGGCCAAACCAAACTGATAATTCAAAGAGACTTGCAAAGATAACTTAATCACACATAAAAGAATTCAGAGGAGATTCAAATACTTCTCATAGATAAACTTGATCATAAACCCACAATTCATCGGATCTCGACAAACACACTGCAAAAAGGGTTACATCGAATAGATCTCCAAGAAGATTGAGGAGAACTTTGTATTGAGATTCAAAGAGAGAGAAGAAGCCATCTAGCTAATAACTATGGACCAGAAGGTCTGTGGTAAACTACTCACAACTCATCAGAGAGCCCTTGGAGATGATGTAGAGGCCCTCCATGGTCGATTCCCCCTTCGGCGGAGCGCCGACGAAGTCTCCAAGATGGGATCTCACGGATACAGAAGGTTGCGGCGGTGGAATTAGGTTTTCATGGTGCTCCTCGATGGTTTCAGGTTACATGGGTATATATAGGAGGAAGAAGTAGGTCGGTGGATGCTCGAGAGGCCCACGAGGGTGGGGGGCATGCCCACCTGTAGGGGGCACGCCGGGCACCCTCGTGGCCGCCTCCTCTGTTGCTTGACGTACACTCCAAGTCCCCTCGATCACGTTTGTTCCAAAAAGATCGCTCCCGAAGGTTTCATTCCGTTTGGACTCCGTTTGATATTCCTTTTCTTTGAAACACTAAAATAGGCAAAAAAACAGCAATTAGGGTTGGGCCTCCGTTTAGTAGGTTAGTCCCAAAAATGATATAAAATTGTAAAGTAAAGCCCATAAACATCCAAAATGGGTAATATAATAGCATGGAACAATCAAAAATTGTAGATACGTTGGAGACATATCAGTACAGTCTGCTAGAGTCGGTCCTACGTTTTGTGTCACTGGTTGTAGAGCCAATATAAGTGGGGTGCTATCTGATTTCTCCGGCACCACCATGTTTTTCAAGGAGTTTGCTGGTGCTCCTTCAGGTTCGGCAATCACCCTCTTCCTTTTTGATGTCTGATGCACAAGAAAAACATTTTAGTGGAAAAACATGGTGTGATGACATATGGAATATGTATAGATAATGGATGGGCATGGCATCTTGACATATGTGATGAGTAAACTAAGTAGATGGCGGTGCAACAAAGTAGAAGAAATGCAAGATACCTTATGAAAGATACGCGCAATCAATAAACCTTGCCAAGTTAGAACAGGCACCTTGATGGGTGAACAGGACAGGCCATCTGCCTTTGACTCCTCGTGGTCAAAATAGTCATTAGGACCATATTCTGAACAAGAATCTGCAGGTGGGGAGTGCATGCGTTTCATTGCATCCAGAATGGCACTCATGCCTTGGTGCCTATTTTGTTAGTCCTTGCAGTGTTCCATAATATTCTTCTGATGCACGGATTCTGATATTCGTTGTGATTACATAAAATATCTGAGAAGAATGAAAACATAAATAGTAGTGAGATTATCTTTGTAATGCAGATGATATTCTAATATAGGGGCTCCCTGTAAACCCTTGTGTGCTATCACTCGATTCTGATGAGAGAGCCCATGTGTGCTGTGATATGGTGCATGCATAAATATAATCTGGCACAAGTACATAAAGAATAGGCTCCAAAAGGAAGGATCATTGGCAGATGATAGGTTCATAATATACTTTATGGCTAGAAAGGCTTCGAATACCAGCTCTCTTCAACTGAAAGTGCGGTACTATTTGTATCAGTGTAACTCTCAAAGGCGACATAGCTCCCCGCATTTCCTTGCTAATCATATAGGATTCAAGTGGGCAGGCCACTAGAATTCCTATTCCTATTTTTCAAAATCCTACGAATAAAAGAGGCCCGAAGAGTTGAAAGTGCCCATCACAACCGACCGAATAGACCTCTATACTTCAAATGTCCCTGCTCCTCTTCACTACAGGGAACATATTGTACTACTATCATACTCCCTCCGTTCCAAAATACAAGTCTTTGTAGAGATTTCCACTATGAATGACATACAGATGTATACAAATACATTTTAGAGTGTTGATTCCCTCATTTTGCTCCATATGTAGTCTATGGTGGAATCTATAAAAAGACTTGTATTTAGAAACAGAGAGAGTACTTATTAAGGAACATGCTAAAGAAGAGCAAGAAGATTCTGGATAATAAAATGTTCGTTGCGCAGTGCCCCCACATGATGAACCAGAGCGCATTAAGAATGCAACTCCCTACTGTCTCTCTATATGTGTTGCATGTGCTTTTCAAAAGTAAAGTAGGAACATTAGCTGATCAATTAAGCATTATCTGTTTTAGTAATATCAACATCATATCCGATTTGTATTTGAGCAACAAGTTTCGAATTATGAGTGGCACGTTGTTTATCTTGATGGATTGAGGAGTAGTGCTAAGCAGCTACGATGATGGTACTGAATATAAAGGAATGTCTGCATGCAAGTCGCATGACTTTCGTCATTTTGGTCAGTCGACCATTTCAGGCAGTTGGATGAAGATCCTATGTCTCTTAACCGTTATTCTTCCTCGTCTCTGATTCTTCCCCTACAGAACATCGCATGGGCCGCCGGCCGAACCACCGCCCCCCACCCCCCTCCCCTAAACTGCCCCCACCACCTGTGTTCCTCTGCCACCCCCACCCCCACCCCACCCCCACCCGCGTC
>NC_041387.1:199787587-199803903 GCF_002162155.2 Triticum dicoccoides | reverse complement strand
TCAAAAATCGATTGACCCAATTTTCATATTTATTCTACTGTCATTTAACTAGTGTGGAATAGAAAAGGGGAAAACCATAAGCATTGCGAGTATAGTGTTGAGCGTGCCATGTCAGATCTGAAGGTGCAAACCGGACAAAGGCAACTTCGTAACCAATGTTTCCTTTCAACTAACAAGTAAGATTCTAAGTGATGGACAAGAAATCACAGTAAAGTAGTGGCAATCTATTCTCTTGCTGACATAAATAACCAGATACGAAAGAGTACCGCCTCTGGTGTTGCGCCATGTAATCATCTGCTAAGGCGTTGAGGGTGCTGCGGTAGCGATGGCTCTCAGCAGCGTGGAAGCAGATCTAGGAGGGCAAACAGTTGTGGCGAGGGAAATATCCTGACGCGGTGGACTAGACGGTCGTACGAGTGGCCTCGGCAAGGAAGACGACAGCGCGGATGAAGCGGGAGAACCCGAATCAAGGATCCTGGTCCGAAGCATGGATGACAAAGTTCGATCGCTTGTAATGGACGATGGCGTCGGGGTATCAGCTCTGGCATGGTGGAGGATGATGGCGGTGGATGGGGTGGCAGACGGATGAGGCTAGGGTGGAGAGGGTGTTTTAGCGCCCATGGAGTACGAATGGGGAAATGGAGGGAGAGAGGAAGGGGGGAACCATGCCTTCAGGGCACGCTTGTCTCAAATGCGACGAAATTTACAAACTTAGACCCCGTTTAAAATTTCCTACATCACAGCAATAATAGTCGGTTGGGGATAGGACGGTAATCTCGCATACACAAAATATTTGCCGTCGGAGATTTTGGCCGAGGAGAGTTTGTTTTGGCGCCCACCATGTATGAATCCGGATGAGAGGTGGTTATGTCACGTTTGAGTGAAATTACAAACCTACCCCTATCAAGACCTATTGAAATCGAGCCGACATGTGTTGTCCATCTCCCATATTTTGGTTTCAGGCGGTTACTGCGAGCTTGGCCGTTTCGTTCAATTTTTCGAGAAAAAGATTGCACGTTTACCGTGCAAGCTCAATTCCAATCCATTTTGTATTTTATTTTTGTTTGGGCAGGATCCATTTTCGATTGGAATAAAATTCTATATACATCATTTTTTTATATATACTTTCAAAAGCACAACAAAGAATTCTGCTCATTTATATATATAATATGATTTACAAATACAATGATCTCAAAATCATAAGGTTGAATTCAAAAAATTTAAACAAAATTATGTTCTACTAAAATTATGGATCAGTAATATCTACATTTTAAATAACATAGCTGCGCGTGAATTAATATGATATGCATGTTTGATAGATCAATTTTGGTTCGAGTATGAATTACATGTATCATCATCTCGAATTCAAATATTTGAATCACTTTTATGTTGACATTTTCTATACACGCAACTAAATATTTTAATCGCCTTTCATGCCCATCTCTCTCGCATGCTCCTTCATGTAGCTATCACTCTCTTTTCTCCAGCTCACCCGCACGCCAACTTCATGTTTCTCCTATATTTTTGCAAACATGGTCTCTCGACATCTCCCTTGAGAAGTGTCACACTCTCCCTATCATTATACATTACACAGTTTTCATTATCTCTCACATCTCTATCGTTCTTTGGTGTCACTAGGTACCTAAGCTTTCTTTTTCACTGCCACACACACACACTCTCGCACGTCTTTCACTTTGCCTTTCTCTCCAGGGTTCTCTCACGCACCCCATATCTCTCTAGATATGACTCCTACCACTAAAATTACTCTCTCCCGCAAACACAACATTTGTTGCGGTCTCCTTCCCGTCTTCATCTTAGTTATAAATCTGACATTATTCATTTGTTTATTGATCAGACAAACTCCCCCTCCCTTTCTCTCTCTCTCTCACACACAACTCCTGATTCCACTCCCCTTCCCGACTACCATCTCTCTCACAGGCACACAAAACTCTCGCTTTCGCACCCCCGACTCGTATTTCTCTCGCAAACAATGATCTACTAGCATTCAAATAGGTTTATACACCTGCACACTCTTGCTTCCACTATCTCGTACATGTCTCTCTCGCGCTCCTTGTATCTATGTAGATTTTTAGTCCCTTCTTGAGACATGCCCTCTTGATCGTGCACACACACACTATTGCCTCATTTTATGGTGATGCCTCTCGCACACACACTCTTTCTGTCTTTGTCACACATGCACTCCCTCCCACTACTAGGGAAAACCCTAGCAGTGGCGCTAGTTTTGTGCTCACTAGTAGCGCGGGTAGGCGTGCTACTAATAAGGCGCTACAACCATTGCTTAGCAGTAACGCGTGCCCGCACGCGCTACTGCTAGGACAAATAGCTGCAGTGTTTGTTCACTCCCACGCTACTGCTAATGTAACTACTGGCAGCGTGTTTTCTCTCCATCGCTACTAGTATTCTTTTTTTAGTGTATTTATGCGCCATCGTACAAATATTGGTACAATACCAGTTATGAGGTTTACATCATTATGTCCATAACAGTATGTCAAATGAAGGTGGATTAGGTTCAAGTGAAGGCAATATGTGGTGCATGTCAAAAGTATACTACTAATCCAAACTTGATCTAGTTTGGACTAGTAGTACTTTTGATGTGCACCACATGTTGCCTCCACTTGAATCTAATCCGCCAGCACAAGCTATTTAATCATCATCATAGTGATTACCACCTACAGTATTTATTTAATCACCACTAACACTAGCTAATAATTATCATCATAGTCATTACCACCAACACTAGATATTTTATCATCATAGTAATAGTGTAGCACATCATCATCCTCAAACTCATTTCTAGCTAGCTAATCACTCCTGCAGCTCTCTCTTAGGTAAAATAACATAAAACATGTATAACTCTCCTCCTTGATCAAGTTGGAGCATGCAGATGAACCTGTCTCCTAATCGTGGGTAGCGCATCTGTTTGCTGCCCCCTAGTACTTCTGTGCGCTCCCCCATCACATATTTGGTCCAGTCTTGCACTATTAAGCATCCGTTGCTAATCTTGAATGCAATAAAGTAATATGTAGGATATCTTGGCCGTAAGCTAATAATACACATGGTACCTTTAGTGTCGATCCCATAAGGCACAACATTCATCGGGAGTCCCTGTTGAAGAACATCGTATGGTAACATACTTAGCAATGAAGTTTAGCTTCAAAAATAATGTACGGAAAAGATGCACTAAGGACAAATAGTAAAAATCTTACCATCCTTCCTAAATAGATGTGACCATAGTTCATTACGAACACTATTGGTCGCACGTTTTCAGTACTAACATTTCTAAATGCAGGAAGAAAATTTGTCTTGACAGTATCAAGATCCGCAAGCCATGAAACATAATGACTGAGCTCCTCGCAGTTGAGTTCAGCCCCGGCACAGTATACGGTCCTGTCTACCAAGCGCTAGACATGTTTTCTTGCACCGAAATAAGCTGACAATACAAATTAGTTGTCAACTATTTTTGAATAAACAATATCAAAGACATAAATATGGTTGAGAAACTTACATAATGGTATAACTGGAGGCGTCTGCACGTCGACCCAGATGTTGGTATTACCTTCAATATCATCTTCCGGACGAATATCAAAGGTGATAACCATATCAGGCTCAAATGCATAAGTCTTGCATAGTGCTCGCGATGTTTTGCATCCAAAATAGGTGTAGTCGTCTGAATTGTATAATTTTACGTTGAAAATATAACCATGCTCGGTCTTCAAGTAAAATTTCTTTTCCTCCATAGTACGACTGAAACCTATCTTATCCAATACAAAAACTCTTGCATGGCAGGGGATATGCTAGTAGAATAGTAAAAAGAAGACTTGTCATGCTTAATGTCATGCTTAAATTATAAGTTGAAGCAAATGAAGCAAATGTCATGCTTAATTACGAAAAAAGACTTGTCGTTGTGACTTACTGTATCCACTTCGAAGTTCTCGTCCAGCTTGATGCTGAAGCACCTATCATCATCTAGGAAGATTATGTCGCACAGGCCGCGCTCTTCTTCGCAGTATTTGCAAATACCGAAATCCTTTTCATCGTCAGACATTTCCTATGTTCATAGTTAAAAAATTAATTGAAAATCGATCAAAGACAACTACCAGGATACTCAACACACAAATCCGGGGCACTCGATATTTCCTACATATTCTGGCACAAGTCATGCCAAAATTCACGAAAAAATCCGGCATGACCTTTGCTAAAATAGGACATATCGAGCGCTTGAAATTTGCCGGAACAGAAATGAATCAACACTCCGGCAAAACATAGGCCACTCGGAGGTGTAACCTGCAAACATGACCGGCCACTTGGGCAAGCACATATCCTATTTGAGCAACACAAGATATACATTTCAAAATATCTTATAGGACTGAAATTAGCATGCGTTCAATAAGCAAAAGTAAATCATCTCATGCGTCCGTACATCATTGAATATTATCACCAATGCATCCCGAATAGTGTCATACATATAACATCACTAATACAACTAAAACCCCAGCACACGACGGGTATCGGCGCGGGCGGTGGACACTCACAGAGAAGGAACCATCACGGGATCATAGCTCCAGTGAGATCCCTGGAGAACCTGCCAGGTATTGGAGAACCTGTGCTCCAATGCAAACAAGTAGCGACAGACGTGCGCATCCTCCTCACTGACATGGTAACGCACCACCTCCGTGGGGTCCTCGAGCCTCTGGACCGTCACTGGCCCACGCGACCACTACCAAAGAAGGTTCGGGTCAACGACAGGCTGGCTCCTCACCAACCTGCGCCCCCGGTAGGTAGCGCCTCCTAGTACCACCGCGGCGGAGCCCAGTCCCAGACATGGCCCGTCTGGTCAAGCAGGTGCCGTCCTCCACTGACTCGACGACGAGGATGCGGGATAGGCATCGTCAACGTCGATGCGGGAAAAATTGCTTTAACTAAAAAAATAGCAACAAGTTCATACTAACGAGTTCTATTAATTCAATTAGTTCTTACTAAAAATAAACTTACTATAAATAAAAATAAACTAATACCTAATTAGTACCTAGTTCTTACTAACTAATTAGTACCTAGGAACTACTGCCCTAATTACCATATTAGTAATTAACTAACTAGCACTAAAAATAGCCTAGGGTTCATACTAACTACCACTAAATAGCTAGGGTTCATACTAAGAAGAGAAGAGGGATCGGAAGGGGAGAGTGCTTACAGAGGGCGGGGAGAGAGATGGGGTCGGGGGAGACGGCGACACCGAGGCGCGGTGAGGCGGGGTCGGGGGAGACAGCGGCGAGGCGGGGTCAGGGGAGACGGCGGCGAGGCGGAGGCGACAAGGAATAGTAGAGGAGAATTGGGGGAGGAAGAAGAGGAGAGGGAATCAAGACGCGCGGGGGGTTAGGTGAAAATAGCTTTAACAGTAGCACGTAGGGAATGGTGTGGCAATTATAGTAGTAGCGAGTTTTGTTCCTGCCGCGCTACTGCTAAGCGGGTAACAATAGCACCGTTCTAGCCGACGCGCTACTGCTAAGTAGTAGTAGCGCCTCATTTTAAAAAGCGCTACTGGTAACATTCTGTGTATAAGGTTTTCCCTAGTAGTGTCCTCCCCTCTCTCTCTCTCACACACACATGGGCTTTTTGCAACAACTAGCAAGATGCCCATGCATTGCACGGAACATCAAGATGCATTTGTATGAGTAGTTTATCTTGTGGGAGATAATGGTGAATGACGGTAGGCCTTCTTTGCAAATGTGGAGAGGGGTGTGGGTATCTTTTTGCAAAACTGCCATAGTTTCTTTCCTATCCGTCAGATATAAATCGGACGGCTTATATTGCAGGATGGCAGGCACACCATCATCACCAACTCTGTTTTTTATAAGAGTAGAGAGTAGAGATATACCAATTCTCAACTCTTGAAACCAGCCACATTCCTCCCTTATCTCATCAAAATTGCCAAAAGAATATATTTTGAGTGAAACATAAAATCTATTTACTGATATAAGTATTTCAAAACTAGACTCTTTTCTATCAAATCGGTGAATATGTATTAATCTAATTTGATAGTGTTGCAACACATTGGCACATTGCTAGTTATTACCACTCCCTCCGTTTCTTTTTAGTTCGCATATAAGAATTGGTCAAGGTCAAACTTTGTAAAGTTTGACTAGCTTTGTAGGAAAAGATATCAACATTCACGATATGAAATTAACATTATTAGATGAATGATGAAATTAATTTTCATGACATATAACTTTAGTATTGTAGATGGTGATATTTTTCTATAATGTTAGTCAAACTTTGTAAAATTTGACTTTGACCAAATCTTATATGCAGACTAAAAAGAAATGGAGGGAGTACTGTATAATTTTTTGGACACTAGACAAATGGTGGAGTACATATACGAAGAGAAGATGCACATGCACACGGTCTTTCTCTTGATGTCTCGCACACATGAGAGTAACATAAAGGCAACGCAAACAAATAAACCCTAAAACCCTAGGTGCACGATTGCTGCATGCGCGGGTACCGGGTAGTACATGGTGGAGCACACCTATGTAGGAATAGTTAGCTCGCATGATAATTTGATCCGTAGGAGTTGATGGTAGGGACCATAGGTGAACGACCTGGAGGCGGTGGCTCGCCATTCGCCACTGATCGAGTAGCCGCGTTTAAAATATCATTTTTTAGAGGGGGTAAGAGTTCTGATTTTCAATGGCGTGTTATAAGTACTAGTTTTTAGAACAATTGGTATGGAGCGAAAATGGAATTCATAACTACTACCTCCGTCCTGGTTTACTAGTCCCATCGTACTTTTGGTTCGAAGTTTGTCCATGAATTTTACTTGTAAAATATGAATGGAAAACGAGAGTTTGTTATACCCAAACAAAATAGGACAGGAGGGAGTGATTGCTCTGACACGAGCGCGACCTCTCATAGCGCAGGCATTGAACCGGCGCGCCAGCCAAGAGGGCCCCACTCGCTGCAGGCCAGGCTGAACACGCCTCCTCGCCGCATGCAACCGGCTTGAGACTTCCCCACCTGCCTCCATTGAATCCGCGCATGTGCCGGCAACACGTGCTTCCACGAGACGGTCGGCATTTTAGAATAGAACACCGGTTGGCTCCTATTGTCCACCCGCTATTTAAATGAGGATAGACGCTTGGCAAGAACTGCACCACACCGCCGCTCCCCATATCCTCCTTGCACCATCTTCAACACACTCTCCATAGCATCCGGTGAGCAGGAAGACGAGTTCTCCCGCATAAAATCCGACTGGGTGGCCACCGCCGATACTAAGGTCAGGAGCCACCGCTTCTCGGGACCCATGAATGCTACGACCAACGCGTCGCCGGCAGACACCTGGTGTGTTGCCCGGTTTGGCTCAAAACATCATGAACCCCAGCCGCGGCCGGCATTAGAAATATTATACCCGCCTCCAGAAGTTATTTACATTTAGTCAAAAAATGTCCAAAATATAATTAATTATGTATGGTCTTGACTTGTTGTGCTCACACTAGTAGTAGGAACTAGACATTATCTATGAATGTGCAGATATCTGTGAACATGTGTTTGATGTGGAAGTTGAACTTGGAATGTTGGTCTTCCATGTGAACTATACCATGTCCAATGCTTCATCTTTTATTAGTTTGGAAAGTAATTGCTGTTATTACGTGACCCGAAAAAATTTATTTTGTGCCACATCAGTAGATGCATGAACATCACAACAGGCATGCTGACTGGATAAACATTTGAACCTAGCTATATTGAAGGAAAATTTGTATTGACAACAATTTTAGATAGCAGGAGATGCCTAGCCTGCTCTGCCTCTGCTAGCTTAGTTGTGGCTTCTGCCATCTCTTCTTTGGCTTGGGTGAAGAGAGCATCTGATTGCTCTTTTCGCTTCTTCAGGCGCTCAGCTACATTCTAAAGGGCTGCTGCATGCTTTCTTTCAGCCTTTACTAGAGCAACGAGGACACGAACAGTTGACGACTCCACCTAGCTTGTGTGTAATCCAGCATCATCTGGGAATTTGCACCATCTGTCTAATCCAGCATCATTAGGGAACGAGCACCTTGTGTGCAATCCAGCCTCATTTTGGAAACATGATCTCAAGGTTGACCATACTTCCCTTCTCGCAGGAACTGCATCCTGACATGAAGTAACTTCTTTTTTAGATCAATACTCAGAGCAATCCAGATCCATTTAGTAGAAGCCAGATAAACAGGACTCGGAGAAGTGAATTCAAAAGGAGAAACATAAAAATAGACTCTAAGGTGAGAACACCCACTTCCTACATCAAGCTAAAAACGAAAGTATTAGGACGATTAAGACTCTTCTTATTACACATCAAAGAACACAAGGCTAAGAGAAACAGAAACTACAACATATACACATCAAAGAACACGAGGCTAAACATAAGTTATTGAAAGGGTGTTACTTACCAAAGCTCGTTTTACAGGTTCAGTGCAGCTCCTCTTTAACTTGCCATGTTCCTTGAAGATGTCCCCAATATCCCGTGTTTGGTCTCCATTGCTCCTCTGCATGTTCGCACTCTGGTTTTAAAATCTCAACATGGGAAGGAAAATATAGTAATACTCACGCATCTTGTGGGAAACATTAAAGCACTCATATGCCATGTTAGATCATCTCCAACATAAGCACGACACGTTAAAAAAGCATTTACAGCATCGGAATAGCCAGTTTTTACGGGCCGCGGAGTGCTGGCTCCAGTGGCCACTGCAAAAAATTACGCGCGTGCGCCACTCCAGCTGACGCGCTACATTTTTCTCCTTTCTAGTCTGACTCAATACACATTCGACTCTGAGTCAATACTGTCATAGATAGATACATAGATAGTTCTCAGCATAGATACATCATAGATAGATAGAAAAATAGATAGTTCAACTACTCCTCGTCATTCACTCAGTGATGTCCTCCTCCGACGTCTCAACGTAAGCGGCAAGATACCGATTGTCGTCGGAGTCCCAGGGCGATGCTGCTCCTAGCTTGATGTTGAATTGAGCGGCCTCCTTCCGCGCATGCTTGTCCTCGTGCTATGCGGCTTGCTCCTTCCTCCTCTTCTCCCTCTTTGCCCTCCTTTGTGCATAGAACTCGCGATCGTTAATGATGTCTTGCGGGAAGCATTGACGCCACATCGCCATGGCTTCCTCATCCATCTTGGTGATACCGAGACGGTGCTCCCGCCTCCGGTTATCACGATGATCCTCGTCGGTGATAAGCCCCGGGGGAGGGGCGAGCTCCTGCGCCCGCTCTCGCATCGGCACATTGGGGAAGTTCAATGTTCTACGAGGCCACCGGTGGCACCACGGCACTGCATCGTACAAGCTGGCGGCCTCGTGGGCGGTGTCGAAAGTGGCGAGGCGCGTCTCGCAGAACTGGATCTTGGCGGAGAAGACGCGGGAGGGCACGTGCGGATGCCACGGTATCCCCAAGTTCCCTAGCAACACGACGGCATGGTGGCACGACTCGCCGAGGCAAAAAAGAGCGGGGGGAGAGCGGTGGCCAGGCACAGAGCGGTGGGAGGGCATTGGAGTTTATAAAGCGCGTAGGACGCCGCATGCCAAAACTAGTGTGCGCCCGGCCGCTTTTCCCCCCTCGAGCACGATCCTTTCCCGACGTCCCTGCTATCTCTACTCTCTTCTCTACTCTTATATTTATTTTATATTTATATTTATATTTATCTCTTATCTGCTACTCTTATAAAAAACAGAGTTGGTGATGATGGTGTGTCTGCCATCCTGCAATATAGGCCTTCAGATTTATATCTGACGGATAGGAAGGAAACTATGGCAATTTTGCAAAAAGATACCCACACCCCTCTCCACATTTGAAAATAAGGCCTTCCCTCATTCATCCTTTTCTCCTACAAGATAAACTACTCATACAAATGCATCTTGATGTTCTGTGCAACGCATGGGCATCTTGCTAGTTCTAATTTTTTTTCATCATTTGCCACACTATTGGTTGCAGATGAAGAACCTACCCAAGCACAACGCGGTACATGAGCAATGCACAATTACAAGGTGATATTCTGTTGGACAATGGAGGCTATAACCAATTACTTTTACGGGAACAATAGCAACTAGGAAATTTGAAGGGTAAGTATGAACAAAATTGGAACTACACATGAACTGCTAAGAGATTCAATACACACATTAGCAATCGAGGAGGAGACGATGGTCGCTTGGCCTCTGTGCATCTTGGTCGGCAACGGGAGTTAGTTCATTGTCCATGAGGGTGGTGCTTCTGCGCTTGGCGTCGGCTTCCAGAAGCAGATCCAAGACCGTGGAAGACGGTGTCGGGGAAGAGGCTCCGTGTACGAAGATGACGGTGGACCGACTCCAGTTCAGCGTATGACATTGTCGATGAGGCAGATGCGTTGCGGTGGACGAGTGCGCCGATGTAGAAGGGGAGGAGGACGAAGGCCGCGGTGCCATGGAGAAGTCTATTTTGTGGTGGAGATAGAAAATGGGGAGTATTCAGGTGTACTACTCTGGGTGCGGGGGTGGGGTTGGCTGGGTATGGTGAACCTGAAGTTACCAAAATAGCCCCCTACTAATCGTCATTCGTAGGCCTGTTCCGAAGGGTATGATGTTAACTTCGCACTGCTCAAATCAGGGTCGCGCGAGATTTTCCCGCTGACCTCAAAATTTTGCGGCGTGTTAGGTGATTGGGCTAAGTAACTAGCGAGTAGTAGTAGTAGTTAGTAGTACTAGTAACTACTAGTACTCCCTCCATTTTTATTAACTCTGCATCTGAAGTCAAACTACCTAAAGTTTGACCAAGTTTATAGAAAAATATAATCATTTACCATAACAAATATGTATGAATGTGAAAGTACATTCAATAATGAATCTAATGGTACTTATTTGTTATTGTATACTCCCTCCGTTCCTAAATATAAGGTGTATTAGTTTTTCAAAAAGTCAACTGTTGTCTATGTTTGACCAACTTTACAGCAAAATATATAAAGATTTATAATACTAAATATATAAAATGTAAAAATATAGTTCATGATGAATCTAGTGATAATGATTTGATATGCTAGATTTTGATATTTTTGTCTATAAACTTGGTCAAACTTAGAGAAGTTTGACTTTTTGGAAAAATAATACACCTTATATTGAGGAACGGAGGGAGTATGTTAATGTTTTTTGTTATAAACTTTGTGAGAGTTTACAAAACTTGACTTTGACCAATGCTAATACGCGGACTTAAATAAAAATGGAGGGAGTACACATTACTTTTCTTAGTTTGTAGTGAATTAATCATTTGTTGTAATCGTGAAATAAATATATTAGGGTATTGACTTCAAATGTAATGGTCTATACAATTCAATAGTTAGAATTATTATTGAATTCCAAGATTTATACGAGGTCTATAGTACTTCATAATATGCTCAAACTCACATAATCCCAGTCAAATGAAAATCTAAATGTATTTCATAGTTATTACTTTGTAGGATGCAACAAAACCAACCATAACTGTACATCATCCATTATAAAGCAACATTTTGAAAACATCTCAATGTGTGAACGAAACGTGTAGAGAGAGCTTGTGAACATGGAGCAGATAGGGCGGTAAAGATCGTATGTATGCGGGTGAGAGAGTAGGAGACAAACCTAATGAGAGACAGGGAGAGATAGAGAGAGAGAAAGAGAGAGGAAGAAGTCAGGTCTGTGAGAAAGATGGAGACGTGTAATATACATGAGATGCGTGTTCATCTGAATTTTGTACACGTGGAAGGAGAAGAGACAACAAGTTTGATGAGAGAGCTGGAAAACATGGACAAGAGGGGAAGGATCTCATGGGTTGAGGGATTGATAATTTTGTGCGGGAGAGAGAGAGGGATTGGTAGTTTTGTGTGGGAGAGAGAGGGGGAGGGGGGAGGTGTCAGTCAGCCGTCGTCACATCATCCTGCTTCCAAATAGCCCCGCATTCTCTAGTGCATTGTGGTCGCCGTCTTCGATCTCCTCGATGCCCTCTTTGAAGATTGAGGTGGCGTGCATACTAGGGTGCAGAGAAGCACAAGTGAGAGTGGTCGCCATATAACCTTGGATGGGGATGAATTGTGTGCTCGGGGGAGGGGGGGGTGTGTGTGTGTGTGTGTATTTGTGTGTGTGTCAGATATTGAGAGAATCAAACCTATGGAGAGAAATGTGTGTGTATGCACTGATACGCGTCAGTGCTATACAAACATTTTATAAACCCTCTGTGCGAGGGCATTTGGAAACATCGCCTAGTGAGTGACGGCGATAGGGGGGTCCTTCCCACATGACCCAGAACCCGTCGGGGTTAGGGACCATAAAGTACTCCTTTTCATTTGTGGTGGCATTGCCATCGCAGTCAGTATTATGTGGTGCTACGTTTACGATGCGCGGCCCTTCACAAATGGTTCACTATTATAGAACGTGTATGATAAGCATACAATCACACACATTCACTTTCACAGATCTTATGCAATAACTAATTAAGAAATTAGCTAATCGTCGTACGAGTGTTAGATAGGATTACGAAATGTCGGACCGTCTTAACATCGTCGTACACGACAACTATCGCACATGCTATTCTGTGGTGCAACATTTATGATGCATACTTCATTAGAAACAGTTCATGGTTGCGAATTGTGTATGATAAGGCAACTACCACACACGCTATTCTGTGGTGCAACGTTTACGATGCATACTTCATCGGAAATAGTTCATGGTTGTGAATCGTGTATGATAAGGTAACTATCACAAATGGTTAGTTTGCCAGCACCGTTTGTGATATTGTCTGACATCGCACACGCTTTGCAAACGGCAACCGTGTGCACGCTTGCACACGTTTCCTCTCTGTGAACTGTCTCGGTTTATGCTGTATATCACAAAAGTTTGTGTTTTACCAACCGTGTGTGCCGTAACAACCTGGAGAGCGTAATTTCACCGTAATTTAATTGCTGCTATATCAAATTGAAATTGAAATTGAAATTGAATGTATGGTATAGCTTTATTCATATTCGTCAGTTTCAGACAACCATTGCATTATTCGATTCATAGGTACACATCAAGAATTACATAAGAACCAAATAAAGAATGATGAACCACAATCGTATACTTGTACTATTAAAGACGGTAAAGGAAGAGGCAAAATACATTCTGGTTGCTGAACAAGGTGAAGCGGAATGCCCATATTGTGCCCTCCTCCATGCAAAAGGCACGCATGACTCTAGTCCAACCCCTTGTGATGGCTGACCGCCCACCCTTCACGGTCTTCATGGAAACATCTAGGTAATCATCGTGTTTTGATAGAAACACTTTAACCTTTGCATGCCCAACAATCATGTAGTTTGAGAGGTCATCTTTAGTAAACTGCTTTCGGAACCACTGCAAGGGAAAAAAGATTCAGACATTGTCATCTAACACAACTCATTATGGGCAGCAAAAAGAAGGCTGCAGAGTTCTTACTTACCATCATGTAGTTCGTTGTTGTATTGGATAAAGTGTAAAAAATAGTTTAATTTCCATCTTTTGACCCATTTTACTAACAATCTTTATCAGCTTCCTCACCTGATGCTGGTTCATCGATATCTCATTTCCCCATATGCAGAATGGGTCGAAGCGCGGATCTTTACCAATGACATATGTACCTATAAGCACCAAGTTAATATTAGAAGATAAACACCAATTGCACAATGATGTAGTACAACACTCTTTTATAATATCTTATAACATCCAATATACTCACATATTAGATGAATTAAGATCTTATGTTATGGGTTGGAAGGAGTTTATTGCATTCTTACAAATTATTGGTTGATTAACTGCTGCTATATCCATGGGTTAGAGTTAGTTTGAGCTACTTCGGTCTCAAATAGCCCTAAAGTATATCAAAACATGAGGGCTAGTTTGAGCTAGTTGCATCTATAACCCACCCGAAAAAACTATCCAACCCAAGAGGTGCTAACAAGAGCTAGTTCTTGAGTGCATTTATTGTCAATCTAATTATCTAACCCAGTCATACAAACACCTCTTTGGATGGAGTTAGTTTAGGGTTAGTCATGAGCTAGAATCTAACTCTAACCTCTAAGCTAAGTTGAGTATCCAAACAGGGCTGTGTTGTTGTTGTTGTTGTTGCTGCTGCTGCTCTTCTACGTGTATCTAGACATCATCAAAACATTAAGGTAACACTCTTCCTTGTTTCTATGTAGCCTAGGATTGCATATGTACACATTAAGTACAGTGCATGTTGCTATGTAGCCTCAGATATATTACATATGGCCCTAGTTAACTTAACGATAAATGGATTGCAGATATATTCAGTTAAAAGTCCGATTCACCGATTAGTCCCTTATCAGCCCCCGGCCTATATGGTACCAGCTACCGATATCCTGAACAGTGAGCATATACAAGCTATGGGATGAAACTAACCTCGATGGACAACAGCAATCATTCCCAAAATTGTCCTGTGTATGGACATAGAGAAGCATGTTAAGCACAACAGGCTAAACATCAACCAAAATTATCCATGGCAGACAAAATAATCTCCAAAAGATAGCTTCAGTGTGCAAGTTTAAGCATGCTATTAAAGCAAAACAAGTGAAAAGGTGTGTTAATTTCAACATGCCTAACATTCAGCAACAAGCAAACATAGTCATTCAAACTGGTATTGTGCCGGTCTAAGTACACTGGTTATTGTTAAATAAAAGTGGAAAGGCGTGTTTAACTACAAGATGCAGCAACCAAATGTAGTCATTCATGCCCTGTTTGTTTCAGCTTCGCTTGGATTTTAATCACCTATGGATTCACTTTAGTGGCGAAGCTATTTCTGCGAATCAGCTTCACCACCGAAGTACACTTTGAGGTGCTTCAAGAAATTGCACTAAAAATGACCCAAAATCCAGATTCAACTTCACTAGCAAAGCTAATTCCAAATAGCTGTTTGTTTCCGATTCCAGATTCGGCTTCACTGGCAAAGCTGAATCTGGTCCCGGAATCCGAAAAAATAGGGCCACAGTGGTATTGTTGAAACTGGTACTGATGAAATTGAACTACATAGTTCATACTTGCACATATAGAACATCATGCTATGAATAACTGGCATAAACAAGGCATACTACGAACAACCAAAGATTTCATTTGAAATTGGACATATGCTAACTACAAACAACAGAACAATCTAAAAACATTAAAAGAGGCATATGCTAGCTATAATAGGCTTAACAGAAAGCAAATATATGCATTCCTATCGGTATGTTTAAAACTGGATTGATGAAATGTACTGCATAGTAAATAATTGCACATATAGAGCATTGCATTGTGAACAACTGAAACAAACAAGGCATACTGAAAACAACCCAATATAGCAATTAAAACTAGACATATTCTCACTACACTGCAAAAGGGACTTGACAATACAAATCATGGGTTTCTCCCTGTAAAGAGGCACAACAAAACAAAGCATGGGTTTCCTCACTTGTCATAGATGGGCTCGTTCCCGTTGGAAGAGCATGGACCCTGGATGCACTCCATGTTCTCGCAGATGGGCTCCTTCCCCTTGGAAGAGCATGGCTGTAGGGTGCCCTCCCTGATGTCGCAGACGGGATCCTTCCACTTGGAAGAGCAGATGGGCTCTTTCCCCTTGGAAGAGCCAGAGAGGGTGCCCTCCTCGTTGTCGTCGTCGATGAGGTATGACTTGGAAGCTATAGATCCTAAGCCAGCATCGCAGAATGTGTCCTTCAGAAATGACAAAAGGGGCTCGTTGGCTATGTAGGATGGTAAGTTGTTGATAGCGAGCCAGAGGAGATCAGCGGCAGGGCCATGCATGAGATCGACGGCGGTTGAACCCGAGGGGTTGGGGGTGGGCCACTTAACATGTGACATAGCCTGCCTCAGGCCGTCGCTATCGTGACCTCGATGTCGTAGCCGGCGCAAGAGACATGCCCACATACTCTAGCCCGCTGCTTGAGTTCCTGTCGCCAGTAATGGTCGTCGGCTTCCTCAGAGACGTCGGGCGAAGAGACCGCGATACACCTCTTTTGGGCCATTCACTCCTCGAGCTCCATGGGAAGCATAGCCGGGCTTAGGCTGCGACGCTCTGGACTGGGGGATGGGGATGGGGATGGGGATCTGGGGAAAAGGGGCGTTTGGCAGGCGTCATCTAAGAAACTTAGGTCAGCCTTGGTATGGAGATCAGTGGGTAAGCTGCACGGGCAAACCGGCACATGTTGACAATGGAGGTCTCGCGGCAGCAGCGGCGGGGACCTTGCTAGGATTTCGAGCGAGGGAGGGTGTGTGTGTGTATGTGTGCGCGCCCGAGGA
>NC_041387.1:199783273-199787141 GCF_002162155.2 Triticum dicoccoides | reverse complement strand
GGAAATGACGAGGGTACTGAAAATTTTACAACGCGGGAGTGAAATGCCGGGGCTAATGAAAATTTTGATGATGGTGCATCACACACGGTACGGAGATAACAACCGTATGTTATGAAACAGAAAAACCATCGAGGCGGGCATATATTTTCTAGGGGCAGGCGGGATTGTGAACAAGAAATATCGCACACGGTCCGGAGATAACAACTGTGTGTTATGAAACACAAAAACCCTCCTCGAGGCAGGCAGATATTTTCTAGGGATGCAGGTGGGACTGGGAAGAAGAAACATCGCACACAGTCCGGATATAACAACCGTGTGTTATGAAACTAAAAAACCCTCGAGGCGGGCAGATACTTTTGAGAGTGGGAACCTCGTGGAGCCCAATGTACTGTGCGGATGTGTGCATGACAGGGGCACCGGCGTGGCACAATGTTAGTTTGAGTGAACCGTGTCTGTTGCATCATCCGACTTGTCTAATGTTCATAAATTTGGTGAAAAATGACGTGAGAGAGGGTCAGAACATGAACACACTTGCATGTGGACCAAATTTATATGTATGAAAAGGGTGGTTTGATTTTCAAATACCAAATGCAACTTCGATATCGCACCTATCTCGCAAAGCGCACGGTATTGCTTCCCCCCCCATGTGACGGCATGAACGGAATCCTAAGCTATATATGAACGCATGTGTGACGCCCCCGATTCAATCGTACACTAATCATACACGCAAACGTGTACAATCAAGATCAGGGACTCATGGGAAGATATCACAACACAACTCTAAAAACATAAGGAAGTCATACAAGCAACATATTACAAGCCAGGGGCCTCGAGAGCTCGAATACAAGTGCTTGATCATAGACGAGTTAGCGGAAGCAACAATATCTGAGTACATACATAAGTTAAACAAGTTTGCCTTAAGAAGGCTAGCACAAACTGGGATATAGATCGAAAGAGACGCAGGCCTCCTGCCTGGGATCCTCCTAAACTACTCCTGGTCGTTGTGAGCAGCCTGCATGTGGTAGTAGGCACCTCCAGTGTAGTAGTCGTCGTCGACGGTGGCGTCTGGCTCCTGCGCTCGGCATCCGAGAAGATGAGGAAAATGGGGGAAAAGAGGGAGCAAAGCAACAGTGAGTACTCATACAAAGTACTCACAAGCAAGGAGCTACACTACATATGCATGGGTATATGTGTAAGGAGGCCATATCAGTGGACTGGACTGCAGAATGCCAGAATAAGAGGGGGATAGCTAGTCCTATCAAGGACTACGCTTCTGGCAGCCTCCGTCTTGTAGCATGTAGAAGAGAGTAGATTGAAGTCCTCCAAGTAGCATCGCATAGCATAATCCTACCCGGCGATCCTCCCCTTGTTGCCTTGTGGAAAAGCGATCACCGGGTTGTCTGTGGAACTTGTCTGGGTGTGTTTTATTAAGTATCCGGTTCTAGTTGTCATAAGGTCAAGGTACAACTCCGGGTCGTCCTTTTACCGAGGGACACGACTATTCGAATAGATAAACTTCCCTGCAGGGGTGCACCACATAACCCAACACGCTCGATCCCATTTGGCCGGACACACTTTCCTGGGTCATGCCCGGCCTCGGAAGATCAACACGTCGCAGCCCCACCTAGGCACAACAGAGAGGTCAGCACGCCGGTCTAAATCCTATGCACGCAGGGGTCTGGGCCCATCACCCATTGCACACCTGCACGTTGCGTACGCGGCTGGTGAGCAGACCTAGTAACCTCCATTACAAAGGAAGTCGCGTTACGCAGTCCAACCCGGCGCGCGCCGCTCAGTCGCTGACGTCACGAAGGCTTCGGCTGATATCATGACGTCAAGTGCCCATATCTTTCCCGCGTAGTTGGTTAGTGCGTATAGGCCAGTGGCCAGACTCAGATCAAATACCAAGATATCGTTAAGCGTGTTATTATGAAGCGACCGCGAACATCGACCAGGGCCAGGCCCACCTCTCGCCTAGGCGGTCTCAACCTGCCCTATCGCTCTGCCACAAAGATCCATAGAGAGGGCCGTCGGGACAAAGGTCCTTTCAGCCCCCAATCCGTGAATCACTCGCGGGTACTCCTCGAGCCGACCCTACTTTAGTCACCATCTGTAGAATGTATATATGTATAGTATATACCCATGATCACCTCCTGAGTGATCACGACCCAATAGTACAGCAAGGCAGACTGACAAGAATGTAGGCCAATGATGATAAACTAGCATCCTATACTAAGCATTTAGGATTGCGGGTATGGTATCAATGACTGTAGCAACAATGACACGCTATGCAACAGAATAGGAGTAACCAAACAGTAACATGCTACACTACTCTAATGCAAGCAGTATAGAGAAGAATAGGCCATATCTGGTGATCAAGGGGGGGGGGGCTTGCCTGGTCGCTCTGGCAGGAAGGAGGGGTCGTCAACTCCATAGTCGAATTGGGCAGCAGCAGCGTCGGTCTCGTAGTCTACCGGAGAGAAGAGGGGGAAGAAATAGTAAATATAATGCAAACATAAGCACGACGAGGCATGACATGACAAGGAGCGGTGTTAGGTGTGCCCAATCACGGTAGTAGGTGATACCGACGAAGGGGGGAAATATCCGGGAAAGTATTCCCGGTGTTTCGCGTTTTCGTATAGATGAACCGGAGGGGGAAAGTTGTGTGTTTGCTATGCTAGGGATGTGTGGAGGACGAACGGGCTGCGTATCCGGAGTCGTCTCGTCGTTCTGAGCAACTTTCATGTAGAAAGTATTTTCATCCGAGTTACGGATTATTTTATATGATTTTCTAAAGTTTTAATCATTTTCTGATTTTAATTATTTATTTAAATCCAACATTATCCAGAATAGTGTCTGCTGACGTCAGCATGGCGCAATGCTGAGGTCATCAGTCAACAACGCAGTTGACTGAGTCAAATCTGACCTGTGGGTCCAGTGGGACCCACATGTCATTGGGTCAGAGTTGAAATAGGATTTGATTTAAACTAATTATGATTAGTTAAGTGTGGGGCCCTTTGGACAGAGACAAATTAGTCTATATTAATTAAATTAACCATGTAATTAGTTTATAGGGTGGGGGCCACTGGTCAGCTACTGGGACCGGCCCAGTCAGCAAGTTGACCATGGTCAACTAGGCCAGCCAGGCCCCTGGGGCCACCAGGTAGTGACCCTGATGGACCCCAGCAGCAGGCCACGTCGGCGAGCGACGGAGGTTCACCGCCGGTGAACAAAAGCGCGGCGGAGGGGCGCAGACCTCGGTGGAATCGTCCCACGGTGCATGTAAGGGGCGCGGGTGGGCTCTTTTGAACGCCCGCGCCGTGGCGCATTGAATGGAGGCGGGGGCTTTGCCGGAGGAGGGGCGCAGCTTCATCGGCGACGAGCGGGGCGGATGCCGGCGTTCGGCCGCGAGAGGGAATGGCGGTGTGGCGTGTTGGCAAGCACTCAAAATGGCCAGGAGGCCTCTACTTGCGCGTGCGAGCACAACGACCATGATCCTGGGACCAAATGGTCACCGGACGGCTACCGGCGACGAGCGCTTGCGGCGATGCGCTCAGGCAAGTTGGGGGCGGCGCGTCCAACAAGCAAACGGCGTCGAGAGAGATAGAGAGGGAAGGGAGCGGGGGCTCACCGAGCGGCACACACGGTGGCCCTTGGCGGCTTAGTAGCTGCAGAGGGCGTCACCGGAGTTGGGGATGAGCGGCGGCGAGGCGGAGGAAGAAGACGACCTCATCCACGACGCGGCGATGGCGCGGAGCTCGAATCAACGGTCGGGGACGACGAGGCGGGCGACGAGCGAGACCAGTGACACGTTGGCGCGGTGTCGGGAGGACGACGGCCACGGCTACATCACGGCCGCGGCAATGGG
>NC_041387.1:199776235-199782794 GCF_002162155.2 Triticum dicoccoides | reverse complement strand
TTCTGGGAGGAGAGCAGGGGGAGGTGAGCGGGAGAGGGAACCGAGGAGGCGGGGACGTGGCGACCTTATCCCGTCGGCGGGGACGGCGAGGTGGTGTTCATGGCGCGGTCGGAGGAACATCGTGCTGGGAAGGAGGCGACAAGGGGGAACGGGGGAGTGGGCTTGGCCCGGATGGGCCAGTTGGGCTGGCCGGCTGTCGGCTAGCAGGGCCAATTGGCCCGAGGGGGTTTGGGGGCTTTCTTTTTCTCTTCAGTAGATTGTTAGGTTTGTTTTTCTTTATTCCTTTTCTTTTATTTATTTCCTTTTCTGTTTAATTCAACTTAAAATATTTATGCATTTTCTAAAAATGTGTTTACTTCACCATAATTATCTATGCAATATTTGACACAGTCCGAACATTTTTGTTTTAAGTTTGAAAACTTTGGTTGTTTGCCAAAAATTCAAGTTTGAATTCGAATCGTTTTGAACTAATGCAAGATTAGCGACAGTAATGGAGGTGACATGGCGTCATTAGCATAGGTTACTGTAGCATGATTATCCGGGCGTCACAATTCTCCTCCACTACAAGAAATGTCGTCCCGATATTTAAGAGGGGGACTAAGGGGGGAGGGATTATGTTACGAACATTCTAACGAGTGTTCTCGGTCTTGGTTGCTCTTCCTGAAGTAATTGATCCTCCTCGTTGATGTCTTTATTTCTCTGCTTCAGGTCATCATGGTGAAGTCAGCATCCTTTTCTTTGGGAACTCCAATGTACTTACAAATAGGTAAGGGGCAGCTTGGCTATGACAGAATGCTTAGGAGGGAAACAATCTGGGTTAACCCATGAATGAGCATAAGATTATCTCTCGAGTTGAACATATAAAATACATCGGGAGTAAGGTACGAAGGTACAATAAGAGGTTCCAAGAAGATAGATAGTTGCTCGAAGTCTGAACCAGAGTGAGAAAGGGGTTCAGAGCAGCGAGAGTAATTATTGAGTCTGATACCAGAATAGAGCACTAGGAAGGTGGCCCGTAAATTATATATGAAGCCAAGCGTGGGGAATAACCATTAGAAACGGGGTTGTAAAGGAGAGTCGGGTTTCGATCCTGTGGAACTGTGGGTTATGGGCCCACAATGTGGGTTGAAAGCAGGAAGGGCGGTGACGTCTTGCACGATCATGTAAGCAAGGCATGTGAGAGGATTGTCTGACGGTTATGTCGGCAACAACATTGGTACCAAGGGCGAGGGACGAAGAGAACTATCTTCTCGCTCGTTGAATGATGCGGACCAATAGGCAAAGTTCTCGTCCATCGGTGGTTATCGGATTGTCATCAACAATAGTAATAGGGTCTTGCTGATAGAATTGTACACCGAGGTGTTTACATAAGCAGCAGAATATTACTGCTTAAATCACAAGAAGGTTTAAACAAACCAACGAAAAGGAAAAGTGGTTATCAGGTTTAAAGAAAACAATGGAACAGAAAAATGTGTATACACACAAATTTCGGGGGTATATCCTTCCCAAGGACAAGCGGAGCATGATATCCATGATAGGATATAAAGTAGAAAACCATTTAAGTAAGGGAGAGGAACCTCATGATATTACCCATACAATGGTGTTAGGATAAATGATAAAGAAAAATTAGCATTGTTCTTCAAATGCTCTTATTGAAAATTGGATTACCACAGACATGCTTCGAGATAGCATTGACATGGTCTTCAAGCAAATGTCAGACTTTGGATTCACAAAGGATCCATCAGGAACAAGTTATAGAATAAGCCTTACAATTTCCTCATGAAAGAATGGCTAAACTTGCTAAAAAGGAAGAACATAACAATGGGTCCTCCGGCCAGGTGTGCTAGGTATGACATCACCTTACCGGGCTATATAAGTACCAATGTTATGACTCTTGGAAGATGCTCGAACAACCATAACTAACCGAGATTCAAATCTGATTAGCGTTAGAATACCTCAGACCCAGGATGTCTGAGAACAAAAGGTGCAACACAAATCGATGAAATGACATTGCAAGATTCTTGGGAAAATGAACTATGGGAGCGGGTTCCTGAAACAATAGTTCATCATTAAACCAAGGAGAGGATGAGGAGGTGGCTAATGGGCTCAGCGACAATTCATCGATAATTCCAAACAGATGGATTTCCACAATAATGTGAACAAGAAGATGACACTTGTCAATTTAAATGATATAATGTTGTATGCTCTAGTAAAACATACACCATCAATCATTAGCTGAAAGGTGTGCCCAAAATATGACCTTAGGCAGCAAGATCAATGTTAGAGTGATGATTCAATAACCAACAGTCTAAGAACGAACTGTTGATCGTTAACTTCTAAGCAATAGGGTTGCTAGAAGTTTTGAATTCACGCGTCATAGCTCAATTGTCGGTATTCCGGTTAAAAACAACACGGGGACAAAGAATTGAACGAAGATGGCGAGAAGTGTTATTATATCAAGAATTCTTAATAAGTGGTGAAATTCTCACCACATAATTGACAAAAAGAGATGGTAATACTCCAAGGTAAAACAGAACATGAGCTAGATAGCAAGGAGCTCAAGGTATAAAAGAAAACAAGAACAAGTTTGTGTTGAACGAAAGGCAATAAGGTGGTCGATGATAACACAAATCTGAGAGCAAAGGGTGGTATGTCTCATAAAGAATTCGATAGATATCTTGGAAGAGCTCAGAATGCTGATGATGATCATGACACATTTGTCAAGAGATCTCATGAAGATGTAATCGATCGCCGATGACATCAAGTTGAAGGAATGATGAAGCGAAAGGTTATTGGAACCATGGGTACGACACAAACGCGAAATCAAGTTTGTTGTTCAAGGAGAAATGATATGACGAGGAAGATCAATGTAAGATTAGCTCATCGTCGAAATTTGTGCTCCGGGAAGAACCAGATAGCACGGTTAAATTTAGCATTATAATGATGTAGCCGATAAGGCTAGGAATGACATGATGGAGTATTAAACTCGTAAGCAATGAAGATTACTAAGAGTTGTGAATCGCAGTGCGGACTCGATTCACTATTCGGTGTTCTCGGTTGACGGCAACCCAAAACTCATGGAGTGACTATGATAGGGAAAGGTATTACTCCGGCACAAATTCATAAGATGTAGTGCAATGGCATGATATCCTCGAGATACCAGGGAGATAATACTCGAAGGCATATCAAATTAAAGGTTGAAGTGGGGTGTATTGATCTATAGAAGACAAGCGCTTTTACTTGTCTGAGAAAAGAAATCAAAGGAAGCAATTATGGTCGGAACCACGATTACAAAGGATCAATTCACAGATCCAGATGATATTTTCAAGGAAATAGTTATTATGGCAAGAAGCTTCGATGATAGGATCTGCATCGTGTCCATGGGCATGAACACAAAGGTTCAAGGTCGACTCCCACTTCGTCAATGCACAACCTTCTATTCACCTCTCATATTTAAAAAATGACATTAGTTGTCGAAAGTTTTACCTGGTGGAATACCGGATAAGTATGACCCGTGAAATCTTTCGGGTTCACACGGATTAGGGAACACGTAGGTTCAACCCATCAGGGTATCTTAGGGACATATGCCACAAACTTCAGGAGTAATTTATACCAGCTCAAAAGCAGAGCAAGGTTGAGAAAGCAGAGGATACAATTTACCAAAGGCATTATGTATCCGAGGGAAGGATCACAAGGTTATTGAATATGAAGGACGATGTTGGATAAAATCGAGGAAGTAACAATGCAAAGCAGGGATCCACCGGTCCATTACGGAGCTGATGTGATCATCAGCACACAACCAGAGGAAGTAACAATGCAAAGCATTGGATTATAGAAACAACTGACTAATTCAGAGCTCAAATGGAAAGGAATTATGATTTTCAAATCAAGGGCTCAGAACCAAACGCTCTGGTTAAGGATGGATAAGTTGAGTAGACTTAGGGATACAATCGACGGTAATTTGATTGGTCGAGAACCATCTCCTGTTCAAAATGACATCTGAGCCAGAAGGATGAATTCTAGGATCTGATTAAGGATTGCGAACATTCACACGTATTGAATCAAGGGACCAAAGATGATAAAGGCAAAGAACGTCAATTGATATTTCTAGGCATTTGGAATTAACCATAATGCGGACAGACAAGAATTTCAAGAGCCATAGGCTGCACAAGATTCTCGAAAGATCATATAATATTTTGAAGAATTTTATAAAACATCAGAATCAACTAGGGATGAGCGGATACTCGGTAAGTGTGAGGAATTATTCATACATGTATTCATGAGGAAAAGGAGCTGCAAGGCAGCAGACACAAAGGATTCTCGGAATATCCGAAGCATTCAGGGTATCTTGTAATAACAAGAACAATTGGAAGTGAAGCTATGGACGACAAGTGTATGTAGTTTTCCATAGGGATTTACCGATGGTATGGAATTGCAACGACGAAGGGCACAAGGGTCTCGGGGAAACATCGAAGAGTATCTTCAAAATTTTCTGGTGTAGCAGGCGATCATCTGGTCCGAAGGGGCTCTCCGGGAGAAAGTAGTTACGAGAACCTAGAGTTAGATTTAGTAAAATCATTTGACCTGAATAGAAGAGAGATCTGAGTCCCAGAGTATAGACGAGGAGTAAAAGATCCTAATACCACCCAATGGCGACGTGGGCCCGTAAGCCACACAACCATGTTAGTAAAAGTTTTCCGTGACTAGACTCAACTCCGGCCAAGGAGTTGGAAGCGGGATTCCTACAGGTAGTCTGCTCTGATACCAACTTGTGACGCCCCCGATTCAATCATACACTAGTCATGCACGCAAACGTGTACGATCAATATCAGGGACTCACGGGAAGATATCACAACACAGCTCTAAAAACATAAATAAGTCATACAAGCAACATATTACAAGCCAGGGGCCTCGAGGGCTCAAATACAAGTGCTCGATCATAGACGAGTCAGCGGAAGCAACAATATCTGAGTACAGCCATAAGTTAAACAAGTTTTCCTTAAGAAGGCTAGCACAAACTGGGAGACAGATCGAAAGAGATGCATGCCTCCTGCCTGGGATCCTCCTAAACTACTCCTGGTCGACGTTCGCGGTTGCTTCATAATAACACGCTTAACGAGATCTTGGTATTTGATCTGAGTCTGGCCACTGGCCTATACGCACTAACCAACTACGCGGGAAAGATATGGGCACTCGACATCGTGGTATCAGGCGAAGCCTTCGTGACGTCAGCGACTGAGCGGTGCACGCCGGGTTGGACTGCGTAACGCGACTGCCTTTGTAATGGAGGTTGCTAGGTCTGCTCACCGGCCGCGTACGCAACATGCAGGTGTGCAATGGGCGATGGGCCCAGACCCCTGCGTGCATAGGATTTAGACCGGCGTGCTGACCTCTCTGTTGTGCCTAGGTGGGGCTGCGACGTGTTGATCTTCCGAGGCCGGGCATGACCCAGGAAAGTGTGTCCGGCCAAATGGGATCGAGCGTGTTGGGTTATGTGGTGCACCCCTGCAGGGAAGTTTATCTATTCGAATAGCCGTGTCCCTCGGTAAAAGGACAACCCGGAGTTGTACCTTGACCTTATGACAACTAGAACCAGATACTTAATAAAACACACCCAGACAAGTTCCACAGACAACCCGGTGATTGCTTTTCCACAGGGCGACGAGGGGAGGATCGCCGGGTAGGATTATGCTATGCGATGCTACTTGGAGGACTTCAATCTACTCTCTTCTACATGCCGCAAGACGGAGGCTGCCAGAAGCGTAGTCTTTGATAGGACTAGCTATCCCCCTCTTATTCTGGCATTCTGCAGTTCAGTCCACTGATATGGCCTCCTTACACATATACCCATGCATATGTAGTGTAGCTCCTTGCTTGCGAGTACTTTGGATGAGTACTCACGGTTGCTTTGCTCCCTCTTTTCCCCCGTTTTCCTCTTCTTCTTGGATGCCGCAACCAGACGTTGGAGCCCAGGAGCCAGACGCCACCGTCGACGACTACTACTACACTAGAGGTGCCTACTACTATGTGCAGGCTGCTGACGACGACCAGGAGGAGTTTAGGAGGATCCCAGGCAGGAGGCCTGCATCTCTTTCGATCTGTATCCCAGTTTGTGCTAGCCTTCTTAAGGCAAACTTGTTTAACATATGTCTGTACTCAGATATTGTTGCTTCCATTGACTCGTCTATGATCAAGCACTTGTATTCAAGCCCTCGAGGCCCCTGGCTTGTAATATGTTGCTTGTATGACTTATTTATGTTTTTAGAGTTGTGTTGTGATATCTTCCCATGAGTCCCTGATTTTGATCGTACACATTTGCGTGCATGATTAGTGTACGATTGAATCGCGGGCGTCACAGCATGCCCTGCCCCCCAACCGAGGCTCACCTAGCAAAGTGCGAAGTAGCTAGTAGCCCCCTCCCACGTATCGGCATGAAGGGAATCCTAATCTATGAATGGATGCCCCCCCAACCGTGGTTCACCTAGCAAGCTGCGAACTAGCTAGAAGCTCCCCCTTGTGTCGACACAAAGGGAATCCTAAGCTATGAATGCAGGCCCCC
>NC_041387.1:199763708-199775957 GCF_002162155.2 Triticum dicoccoides | reverse complement strand
CACGAAGGGAATCCTAATCTATGAATGGATGGGACCCCAACCGTGGTTCACCTAACAAAGTGCGAAGTTGCTAGCAGCCCCCCCTTGTGTCATCACGAAGGGAATCCTAAGCTATGAATGCCCCCCCAACCAAGGTTCACCTACCAAAGTGCAAAGTAATAGCACCCACCCCCAACACTTTTAGTCGGCGGGCCAGAGAGGCATCTCACCGAGATTGATTGTAAAATGGACCACGAATAATCCACCTTGGTCGTACAACCTCTCTCTTGTTGCTGGTCAAAGTGATGGTCGTCCATGCGACCCCAGATAGGCTAGCTCGCCAATAATCAGGCAAGTAGCTAGTCCCCGAAGACAATCACTGCATGCATGTGGCCCAAATATATGTATGGATCAGGTGTGTTTTTTAGTACACAATGGAATAACTTTGATGTGGCACCGTGATTTCGAATTAGAAATCCCCACACTGAGTGAGGGTTAGATTGATGATCCATATGTATGTTACACCACACTTCAAGCTGACGATGGGAATTCATGCATGCATGCGTGCATAGTATGCGCTCAGACTTTAATTAAGTCTGAATCTCACCATGACCTATACTACGATAACACGAACCAAATGAAGAATCCACCATGGTAACCTATCTTCTTGTCGGTCAAGGTGATCATGGATGTCTACACGGGCCCACGAGTATATAGGCTTGTCGCCGATAACCACGCGAGGGAGTGTACCTTTTGAAGACAACAACTACATGCATTTGTATGGAGGTGATGCATGCATGCCTGTTTAAATACCTTTTCACAACATTGATGTGGCGCGTGCGTTGAAAATCATACACCCTCCCCACACAGAGCGAGATTGGGTCATGACATGTCGTTGTACTAGCCACTTCCACTCGATGGGATGGATTCATGCGTACACATGCATGCGTGTGTGCTCATATATATATATATATAATATACACACACACATATATATATACCATATTTACAAGAAAAAAATAACCCACTCCTAAGTCAAATTAACCACTCTTGTTGTGAGGCAAAAAGTAGTGATGGACAAAGCGGGCCCACACATGGAAAGCATCGATATCGCTGATAACCGCTTAAGTGGGCGCGAGAGGACAACCACCATCGCTTTGCAAGTGGGCCAAACATATGTTGAATATAATACCTAAAATGCACAACTTTGATGTGCCACACATGCCTCAAAAACCGTAAACTATGCACCCACACAGAGCAAGGTTCGTGAAGCGTACTACATATGATGGTTCCCTTCCCCCTCTTCAACGCATACTATATGCTCCTAACATAATACAACCCAAAAAGAATCCTCATCGATGGTGAAATTAATTAATTAACCTCTCCCGATGTAGGTCAAAGTGATGCACATGCATCGACGATGGTCTCGTGGGCCCACAGATGGAAGCATCACACGTGAATGTCCTAGTAAGGATAACCACTACCTACATACATGTGGCGCAAAGAGGTGTTGTGTGATGTTTGAATAGCCACTTTCACAATTTTGATGTGGCACATGCCCAGGAAACCGAAAAGTTCTGACACTGAGTGAGGTGTACTTGTTCACGGACGCGTACATATAGTATATATATGCTAGTCCCCTCCCAGCTCTTCGACGCGTACTATATACCACAATAACACAAACAAAAAAGATTCTACATTATGGTCAAATTAACCTCACTACCGGCTGTTCGTCAAAGTGATGGACGACGATCTCGCGGGTCCATAGAAAGCGCCATACGCAAGTATCGAGTGTCGTGTAGGATAACCATCGATTGCATGTGGATAAAACATGTATGTATGAAAGGGTTGTGTAATGTTTTAAATTACGATTTCATGACTCTGATGTGGCAGCGTCCTACCTAACAAAATGGCCAACCCACACGGTGGCTCACAACTCCTAGTGTACTGTGAGCCAGTCGCCACCCCCCCAGACGCACACACCCACCCACACATTACGAATCCACCGCAACTACGATGCATGTTAAATTAATTATACTCCGGTGAACACATGTATGTTACAAAAGGAGGGGCGTTTTAATTTGGAAAAAAATCAGAGATCATTAAGACGTTTTACTACATTAAATAATTGATTTTCTTGGGGTATAATGTGCAAAAATGAAATTCGAGCTACATGCACACGTGACAGTGCACCTAAATGGATTGCAAAAACACATGTGTCTCACTACGTGCATGTTGACTCCCCGTGCAACAAATTTCAAACAATGAGAATCTTGATTTTTAAATTCTAGTACATCCAAAACTTATTTGAAGTTCATGAAACTTCTTGTGTTGTCGTATGGAAACCAATACAAAGTTGCATTATACTTTTTGGTCAAATTTGAGACCAGTTTTGATGTAATCTTTATCTAATTACAAATGGGAGATTATTAATAATTGGGAACCAATATCCCAAATGGACTATTTATTCGAACCGTGAGCGTTAGACTAACAATGGATATGTCCCATGCTTCGGTTAAGCAAAAAAGAAAGTGGCATCATTAATCATCCAAATAGAAAAACAATATACGTGCCGCCATGCGACCCGTGTAACATGCGAGTAGGAGTGAGTTGACGGGACGCATGCGAGCAGTCTACCGTGCAGGCAGACTGGGAGGCGTGCGTGCATGTGCATGAATTGAAGGAGGCATGCTCGCTGCGCAGTGTCGTCGGTAGGCATGCGAGTAGCAGTGTGAAACAACAGTAGGCATGCCAACAGTCCGGTGCGCAGGCTCACCAGGAGGCGAGCCAGCGGTTTGATCGTGGCCCGCCTCTCTCCCACTACTCCATATTAATGGTGAGCCCGAGCCGCCGCACCCCCAATCCTCGCCACACACACAATCCCCTCTCTCCACTTGCATCCTCGACACCGCTCTTAGTCATCAGAGCCGTCACTGTATGAGGATGCCGCCGAAGCGCCCCATTGGAGGGAGTGGCGATGTCGGGGCTGCTAAAGCACCAGATCACGGCGTGGAGATGGAGATAGAGGTTAACATCACCCTCAGCGAGTCATCGCTGCAACCTGACATCGTCGATGTCATCGAGCTTCCACAGCCGGAGGCGGAGTTCTACACCGACTCTGGTGACGACTTGGGCGATGACTCCAACGACCACTCCAACAACGACTCCGACGATGACGGAGAACTAGTTAGTAATCTATTCCCATTTATGTGTCAAATAGATCCCAGGGTTTCTCTGGTTACTCCCTCCTCCCCCTTTTTGGAATAGAAATCCTTTGGTTATGTTCTCCCAATACATGAAATCTGAGTAAGTTTCGTTAGATCCGTGTAGTGTCACTACAAAAAAAAGACACATCCATGACATTTTGGGCCGAACGAAATTTTTTCCTGTCATACATATGACACTTCTATGACGATAATTGTGACAAAACCCGGTATCATCATAGATGTGGTGGGCTCCTACTTCTATGACAAAAAATCATGACAGAAAATGGGCTTTTCATCCTGGGCGGGCCGGAGATGCAGCTGCATGACATTCTTTGGGCCGTCCATGACGAAAAAAACCATGGTAGAAGCGAGGGGGAGGAAAATTTCGGGGAGTTGCCGGTTACTGTGGGAGGTTGGGGGCCGAGCGATGCGCGTTTCTCTCGTACAGGTACGCACGTGTGTGCGAGGCATTGGCTCTAACTGAACCCGAGCGAGGCGTTGGGCTCTAACTGAACCCGAGAGATTGCACTGCAGGCTACGCGTTACTGAACCCGAGCGATCGATAGATGGCTGTTAACTGAACCTGATGGAGCGATTCCTTCGCTACTGCTGCTAACTGAAGCCGATCGATGCTGCCTGTGGGATGAACAGTGAGCGTTGCGGGTGGGTTTGTATGAACAGTGAGCGGTGGCATTGCCTCTGGATGAACAGAAACCTGTGGTGTGGAGGGCTGGATGAACATTAGACGGTGGAGGGGTGGCCGTGGAGGGGTGGTTAAACAGGACCCCATGTTGTGGAGGGCTGGATGAACAGTAGATGGTGGAGGGCTGGATGAACAGTAGGCGGTGGAGGGGTGGTTGAACAGTAGCCGGTGGAGTAGCGCACGGTGGAGGCTGGATGAACAGGAGCTCGTGGAGGCTGGAGGAGGTCGACGGTAGCCCGTGGAGGCTGGAGGAGGTCGATGGTGGAGATGAACAATATCCCGTGGAGTCCCGTTTTGCGGTACGCCACACCCCTCCTAATGAACAGGACCCCGTTTCGACCGTGGGAGGTCCGTTTTGTCCGTTTTGTGGTACGCCACACCCCTCCCAATCAACAGGACCCCCGTTTCGATTGTAGGAGGTCCGTTTCGTCCGTTTTGTGGTACGCCACACCCCTCCCGATCAAGAGGACCCCCGTTTCGACTGTAGGAGGCCCGTTTCCTCCGTTTCCTCCGTTTTGCAGTACGCCACACCCCTCCCGATCAACAGGACCCTGTTTCAAACATAGGAGGTCCGTTTCCTTTGTTGTGCGGTACGGCAGGCCTCGTTTCCATCGTCTGTTCCGTCCAAGTCGGTTGGCTCCCACGCGTTTTGTTGCCTCCCGATGAACACGACGCATTCCATTGCCTCCCCATGAACACGACGCATTCCGTTGCATCCCCATGAACACGACGACGATGCTATTTCTCCGTTCCGACCCAGTCATGTACGTATGCGTGAGTAGGCGTTCGAGACCCTGCCCATATGTACGTACGTGGCCGTATTTTCTTTCTTGCACCCTCGCCGCTGTACGTATGTGTACATGCTACGTGTGCGCCTCTACTACGACATGTGCGCGCCTCTACATCCACCAGTATGTACGTACACGTTCGTGACCAGAATGACAACGCTACGTACGCTTCGACCAGGTGGGTCCCGACTGTCAGGCACTTCCTTGCCTGCGAAGATGTAGCTGGTGGGTCCCAGCAGTCAGGGGGGCGAATCGTTTTTTTCCCGGACGCACTTCCTTGCGTGCGAAGATGTAGCTGGTGGGTCCCAGCAGTCAAGGGGGCAAATCATTTTTTTGCCAGGACGCACTTCCTTGCGTGCGAAGGTGTAGCTGGTGGGTCCCAGCAGTCAGGGGGGAAATGGTTTTTTCGTGAAATACGGTGGCCCGTCCGGTGGGTCCCCGCTGTCAGGTGGAGGAATAATTATTTTGCGCGAAATAAGGAGGCACTTCCTTGCTGCGTCCGTGGACCCAGTTGTCAGCCTCTCCACGCACAGTACTCTTCCAATGGAAGTCGGTCGTTGACCACATTGACCACGCCGCACCGAGAGCACCACGGCGGTGGACGACGGCGAGGCCTAGGAACGGGACGACACGGAGGCAGGGAAGACTCGGTAGTTGTTTCCCACGCGGAGGGGAGTACGACTGTATGAGGGTTTACTAGTTCATCTGCCGTCGCCGGAGAATAACAGCAGGTGTGGGTGAGTAGAGGGATGGCTAGGCCAGCGATGGGAGTACGGTGGGGCGGTGAGGCCTACGTGGCAGCACAGCCGGCCGCGGGGAGGAGGGAGCAGGCAGTCCCGCCGGCGCTTGTTTGAGAGGCTGGAGCAGGAAGAGCAGAGATTGAACAAGCACGACGGCCGTTGGATGGACATCCAATCGTCACTGCTTGTGCGTCAACGTTTTTTTAGGAAAGCCTCAAATCTGTGGAAAACAGCATACAGCCCATCTGCCATTATTTCTAATAATTTACAGCCCATTTGCTAATTCTTAAGGTTTTTTTTGGAGCCCATATTCTTTTTGTTAGCATTACAGCCCATATTGTGGCCACGGTTAAAAAATTATACGAAATTTTGGATATTTCGGTGCGGTCCGAACTGTTTTTAATCCCAAAATTTCGACTCACATTCAAACTGATTTTAAAAATAAATGTATATCAATATAAAATCCAACAAATTCTCCATGCATAAACATTAATGTAATTTAAAATCTTGAAATGAAAAAAAAATTGAAACTAATTGCCGGTTTGATGTGTTTTAAAAATGTACAACCCATTTCTCATTACTGATGCGCCATTTTCTCTGCCAGTCGAATGAAAGCTCTCCTCGTCTTGAAAGATTTGCAACCCAACAGGCCTGACAAAGCGACTTACTTGGCAAATCACAAAAAAATTGGCTGTGGCCATGGACCCAGCTGTCAGCCTCTCCACATTGACCATGCCGCGCGGAGAGCATCACGGCGGTGGACGACGACGAGGCCTAGGAAGGGGACAACACGGAGCCGGGGAAGACGCGACAGTGGAAGCCCGCGCGGAGAGGAGTACGAGGGTTCACTAGTTCGGCTGCGGTGTGAGGCTGCTGTCGCCGCTCTGGCCAGCGGTGGGAATAGTAGGGGGCGGTGAGGCCTCTGCGGCAGCACGGTCCACCATGGGAGGCAGGAGCATGCGGCACGACCGGCGCTGCTTTGGGCGGCTGGAGCAAGAAGACCAGAGGTTGAAGAAGCTCTACGGCCGTTGGATGGACATCGTACGGTCACTGGAGCTAGAATCGTTCATATTGACTAAGTTGAGAAAGCCTTTCGTCCCCGTCAACTTAGTAGGCCCGCAAGTGGGTCCCAGCTAGCCGGGGGAGTATTCATTTTTTTGTGCATAATAAGGAGGCACTTCCGGTGGGTCCGAGCTGACAGCGGGGGGAACATTTTTTTTGCGAAATACGGTGGCCCGTCCGGTGGGTCCCAGTAGTCAGGGGCAAATGATTTTTTCGCAAAATACTAGTGGCCCGTCCGGTGGGTCCCCGCTGTCTGGTGGAGGAATAATTATTTTTCGCGTAATAAGGAGGCACTTCATTGCGGCTAACGTGGACCCAGCTGTTAGCCTCTCCACGTACAGTACTCTTCCGACGGAAGTCGGTCGTTGACCACATTGACCACGCCTCGCCGAGAGCACCATCGTGGTGGACGATAGCGAGGCCTAGGAAGGGGACGACGCGGAGCCGGGCCACGGGAGGCAGGAGCAGGCGGCACGACCGGCGCTGCTTTGGGCGGCTGGAGCAAGAAGACTAGAGGTTGAATAAGCACTATGGCCGTTGGATGGACATCATACGGTCACTGGAGTATTGACTAAGTTGACAAAGCCCTCCGTCCCCATCAACTTAGTAGGCCCACAAGTCAGCCCAACAATATGGTGGGTCCCAGCTAGCAGGGGGGTATTCATTTTTTTGGGCGTAATAAGGAGGCACTTCCTTGCGTGCGAAGATATAGCTGGTGGGTCCGACCTGTCAGTGGAGGGAACGTTTTTTTCGCAAAATACAGAGGTCCTTCCTGTGGGTCCTAGCTATCAGGTAGAGGAATCATTATTTTGCGCGTAATAAGGAGGCATTTCCTTGCGTGCGGCCGTGGACCCAGCTGTCAGCCTCTCCACATACAGTCCACTTCTGATGGATGTCGTTCATTGACCATGTTGACCAGGCCGCACCGAGAGCACCTGGGCGGTGGACGACGGCGAGGCCTAGGAAGGTAACGACACAGAGCTAGGAAATACTCCGCAGTTGTTTCCTACGCGGAGGAGTACGAGGGTTTACTAGTTCATCTGCCATCGCAGGAGAATAACAACATTTGTGGGTGAGTAGAGGGATGGCTGGGCCAGCGATGGGAGTATGATGGGGCCGTGAGGCCTGCGCGGCAGCATAGCCGGCCGCGGGAGGTGGGAGCAGGCAGTCCCGCCGGCGCTTGTTTGAGCGGCTGGAGCATGAAGAGAAGAGATTAAAGAAGCACGACAGCCGTTGGATGGACATCCAGCAGTCACTGCTCTCGTGTGTTGACTAAGTTGACAGCGTGTTGCGTGTGCATCAACCTTTTTTTATGAAAGCATACACGTCAACCTATACTAGGTGCACAAGTCAGCCTCAAATCTGTGGAAAATTGCATACAACCCATCTTCCATTATTTCTAATAATGTACATCCCATTTGCTAATTCTTAAGATTTGTTTTGGAGGCCATCTTCTTTTTGTTAGCATTACACCCCATATTGTGGCCACGGTTAAAAAGTATATGAAGTTTTGCATATTTCGGTGCGGTCAACTGTTTTTAATCCAGAAATATCGATTCACATTCAAACTATTTTGAAAAATAATTTATATAAATATAAAATCCAAATAATTGTCCACGCATAAAAATCAACGGATTTTAAGATCTTGTAATAAAAACAGGTTGAAACTAATTCCCGGTTTGATGTGTTTTAAAAAATGTACATGCCATTTCTGGGCAAAGCAAATGAAACTCTCATCGTCTTGAAAGATTTGCAGCCCAGCAGGGCCGATAAAGCAAGTAGGCCTTGTTTGGGTATTTCCTTAAAAAAAATAGAACTGGGCTAGCCATTTTCAGCAAGAAAAAACACAACTGGGCTCATGATGTGGTAAACATAAATAAAACCCTGGCTAGACGGGCCACAGCCCCCGCAGAGCCCCGTTGTTACCCGGATCTGTCGCTAAAACTAGTATAAATAACAACTGCTTGTTCCTAAAAAAAAACTGCGCGACTTGCTGGGTCCCTCGTGTCAGCCGCTCGTAGTGTAATTCTCTTGTTTATTGACTACATTGACCGTGGCGTGAGCCCCAGATGTCCAACCATTAGGAGGAACCATATTTTTGGGCTTGTACTATACAGGCACTTGCTTGCGTACTGCCATGACGCTGGTGGGTCCCTACTGTCATCCTCTCCAAGTACAGTCATCTCCTTGTTCCTCTCGGTTGTTGACGACATTGACAACGCAAGAGGGCAGCGCACCGCTTACGGCGAGCGAACCAAGGCCGCAAGGCGGGGGACGACGGTGAGGCCTCGGACGGAACGAATAGGAGTCGTTGAAGATGCGCCGGTCAAGTCGCGAGCGGAGGGGAGTACGAGGGTTGACTGGTTCAGGCACGGGTGCGTGTTGGGGCTGACGTCGCCGGAGAATAACATGACGTGTGGGGGAATAGAGGGAGGGACTAGCCAATGTTGGAGGGTACATACGGTAGGGCGGCGGAGGCATAGCCAGCCATGGGAGGCGGGAGCAGGCAGAGCCGACGGGGTGGTTTTGTTTGGGCGGCTGGAGGAAGAAGACGACAGGAGATAGAAGATACAGTACACGACAGATGTTAGAATCCAAATATGTCACGGTCATGCAGCCTTTCCTATGAAAATTTACAGCCCATTTGATGTGCTAGTTCGAAATAAGTTTGTGGGTGCTGGTGGGGGCTAATCACTTGGCCTCTGTAATGCACAGTGAGCTCAAGCAGCCGGCGTGAGTGATGTTATTTCTCTTGGTAGTGATTTGTTACAATATTTCACTCTAAATTAAACGAATGGCAAGCCATTTGCCTTGTTTCAAAGAAAATATGACAGTCATAGCCGAGTTGAAAAGGGCAGGAACATCTAACTCCAGCTTACAAACTGTACAAAAGCACAAGGGTTGATTGTTCATCAGATTTACAAAAAAACCAGATTGAAAAGGGCAACAACATCTAACTCCAGCGTTCTTTTCGGCAGTCACAGTCAAATGGATCGGCCAGGTCCATAGAATGAACATCCTGGGTCGTAAAATTTACTGGATTATGACCACAATATGTTGTAAATAGAAGCCTGGCACGTTCAGAAGCTCTTTTGCCTGCCTGAAACTCCTTTTTTTGCTCTTCAACATACCCATCCGTCAAAACCATGTTGCTGATAAACTTAAGCCTGATGGACAATAGTAACCTCGCATTCAGCAGGAAGAATGTGACAAATCTTGTGTTTACACGGTTGGCTACATATCATTCTAGCGTTATTGTCTTCAATCGAATCTAATGAGAACTGAGAAAATCCCGATGCTTACGAATCCACCGATTGGTTATAACTTTCTTACCCCGTCCTGTTGCCTAAATAGACATGAAGATTGAAAACAGTTAAGGTCTGAAAGAAGAGTGTCGAAAGAGCAATAGCTGAATGGTTAATTCTAGTACACTATATGCGGGCTTCCAGTGTGCGTGAAATTATCACCTTTATATACAACTTCTCCAGACATGGAAAGCATTGCAGCAAGCCAATAATCTTGTTCAGATCAAAACTATTCATTTGGATATGTAAGATCTTGACAGAATCCAGCACCATTGATAGGCCATCCATGGAGGAACTCTTCATTGAGCATAGAACATAATATTAGTACAAAATGTGTACTCCAAGATGATATATAAATTATGCGAAGAAATTTAAAATGCAACTTATGGTTACAAGTGTAGATGATAATATAAAGTACCTAAAGAACTGTGGAGCCAAACACCATATTGAAATGAGCACAAAGATCATGTATTACACCCAAGGTCTCCAGTTTAGGCGCAGACAGGACGGTTATTTGCAACAGTGAATAACTAGAATTAAGGATCAACCTTTGAAGTGAAGGGGCATCTTGGATGATGAGCTGCCTTCCGTCAAAAGAAATTCCAATTCTTACAAGGTTAGGCGACTTTATTTGGAGATAACCAATTCTAACTATGAAAACAAGCACCAAGCACTCCAGCGCAGGGCAACTGGAGTGGATGATGTTGTGCAATGAGGCCTCCGATATACGAACCCGCACAAGTGAAAGTTTCTTGAGAAATAGGAGTCGAAGGTTTAGTACCAGATTGTCTGGTAGGTAGCACAGCGCAAAGGTGGCGGTGTGGAGAGAGGAGGAAAACCGCGAGATGGACATCGGTGCTGAGGGCACAAGTTCATGGCGTTCGGTATGTGGTATGTGATTTCCAGGGGAATAGTAGAACTCAAGCAGCTGTAGTTCTTTGAATTCAGGGGATTTCAGCCAGGCGTCCACCATGCAGGGCATGGTATGCTTGCTCAGGTAGCATGACGGGATGCAGAGGCTTTGAACGGAGCCCTGGTGGGAGGAGATGATGGCTCTGGGGATTTCAAAATCATTGAAGAGAGATAGCTGACGACAGTCGAGATTAAGGGGCACGGCGCCCCATAGAGGGTGCCACCAAATTGAGAGGACTTGGGTGCGGAAGCAATCCTTGGTGGGGAGAAGCGAGATGATCTCCCCAAGGACGGCGTCCGGGAGATCGCTGATGCGGTCCACCCGAGATTCTACGGGTTCATGGGATCCGGTGGGGGCAGGGTCGCCGCTTTTCCCCGCGCTGCCGGGTGTGGGATCTACAACATGCGTTGCCGCTGGCGGGAGCCTCATCTTCTTGGCACTCGGGTCAGCCGACTCCATTTTCCTCGAGGGCGTCGCGTCGGGCTCACGGATTTGAGCAGAGTAACGAATGACAAGCCTAGTTGTAGTGCGAGCGAAGAAGAAGGGGAGCTGGGGGTTTTCCGTAGGAGTGAGGAAGAAGGGGAGCTGGGGTTTTCTGTAGGAGTGAGGTGAGCAATTTGGGGGTACGAGTGGAGCGAGCTGACGTGAGGTGGGTGGGAGCGAGGAGGAAGAAGAGCACCCAGGTTTTTTTTGGGGGGTGGGGGGGGCGGAGTGCTGGGTGTGGGTAGCGCCTTTTGAATTGATTTTACTATTTACTAGTGTGGACTAGCTGTTTTGTCTTGGGCCCAGAGAAACAATTACTACTAGTACAGTGGAGACACTCTACAACTACCCAGAAAAACAATTACTACTAGTACAGTGGAGACACTCTACCGCTTCTGGCTCCTCCTAGGTCATTGAAACATCTCCCTCTACTGAATGCCGTTATACTTTTGTTCACCGACATGCGGGCCATGCAGCGCGCGGGCCCAAATGCCATCCACCAAATTAGAAGGCAGTATGCAGGCGGAGAGTCACCCCGGTCGTAGCGCGGCAGTAACGAGCCGTCGTATCACAAAACCCCACCTCCCCGCAGTGTAAGTTTGACGGACGAAGCAACCATCATTTCACTCTTCGCTGAATCCCCTTCTCCCTCACCGTCTTCAAGAAAGGCAACACTCGCATCTGCCACTGTTCTTCTCTCCCAACGAAGGGAAGGTAAGCGGATCCATGATGTTGGTATATTTTCGTTCAGAGAAAAAAAGAACTTCTGCAAAGCAGTAACCGATCCTCACTCTCTTTTTTGTTTCATTGTCATTGCGATTGTGTTTTCCTTTCAGTGGTCTCGTAGTATTCGTCAGTTTCATGATTGACCAAGGAGAACCAGGCAAAGATCTGTCAATATTTGAGCAGACGCGGGGGGCTGATCCCCACGAGACAGAGAGCTCCAAGAATATGGAGGCAACCACCGAGCCGACCCCAGATACGCTCACGGCCACTACTAAGATGGTCAACACCCCGTTTGAGGTTACAGACCCGTGGCACTACAGGAGCAGTTTTCCCCCTTCGAGGAT
>NC_041387.1:199688037-199763455 GCF_002162155.2 Triticum dicoccoides | reverse complement strand
TTCCTTCTTTGCTGATCTCGATTGTGGTTTTTCGTCTAAGTATGTGGTGATTTTTTTAGAAAAGGAAGTATGTGGTGACTAATAATGCAAAATTTTGTTAGCTTCGATGCCATGCTATACATAGTGGTTTAAATAACTTGTGTTTCTTATACTGAAAAGTAATTCAGAATTTGTTTCTGTTTCAATTAGAGGCCTGATGCAGACAATGATTGTGTTGTTGTGCATGTCACTCGCTATCAGGCGGACGACCTGAATATACGCACTGGGAAAACAGAGTTCTTAGGCTGTTGGATCCTAGAAGCCATTTGCGGTTATACCAATGAAGAGTTGTATTCCAGCCTTAGTGTTGTCAAGCGTGTTGTCCAGGGTGTACTGAAGCACAAGAAGTTCAAAGCTACTCCTTCGTTTGTGAGGCATACTGTTCTTGTCAAACTTATGCAGGAAGATAACGTGGCATGCCTCCACAAACAAGTTTATCAGTGGCAAGGCCAAAAGGTTGTCTTCATGAAGGTTCACAGGATTGAGCTGCTGCGGGACGACCTCAATGATGTTCATGGCAAGGTCCGTCTTGTGTCCAGCCCAAATTAGATCGAGGCATGAAATAGTTGCCCCAGCTACTGTTTAATAGTAGTTTGGATTGTGTCTAATTATCCGAACCTTGCCTGTTATCGACCCCTCTGGGGCTAGTACTCTGTTTGAATCCGTCTATGGGAACTGTTGCTACTTTTGTCTGCCCGTGAATCATGTGAGAACCATCATAATTGTTGCCAAAACAGATGCGTCCTCACTAGTTTTTTCATGAATATGGCATGGTAAGACATAAGTTGTCACGGTTTATCATACGAGCAGTGTGTGTTTTGATGAAATAGAGCACTCGTTCGAGAACCCTGCGCCGACATATACATAAGTACTTGTAAACACTGTTGGTGCTACTGCACTTGTAAGCAGTTGTATAAAACACCGCACATTGTCTCAGCTCGCTTCAACACTAGGCTATCGACCAGCTAACAATCAACAATCTGCTGTCTGACATATAAGCAACTATGTATCTTGTTACAGTAGTTCATGCAGTTAATTGAGGCCACAATGTAATAAATTCCAAACGTTCAACGCTAGTTCAGCGCTCATGTGGAACGCTCACATTAAACTCGTCTTCATAAAAATCTTGAAAAGCATAAGTTAAGCAGTTTTATACATCTCAATGATTCATAGAACATAACAAACATATACTAGTTCACAGCAAAAGACAAAGTTGTGAGAAGCTTTACAAATCAGGAAAAAACAAGCAAGACTTCTCTGAGCAAAGGGCCTCCCGGCAGGCATAAATTTCCTGGAGATCACTCTAGTTTTTTCTTGTTGCCACCATCCAGGGTTAGGTTCTCTCATTCCAGAATAACCAATTATAATTGTGGTCTCAGCTGGAATGCTGAACTGAACCATGCACTGTACTGACCAGGTGAAATTCTTGTACATTCCACTAAATTTAAGCACCACTATTTGCAGAAATAAGCAGACCACAATGCCTCTTGTCCGCGCACCTGTCCAAAAAACCGCCGTGTAGCCAAGCCAGCTAGTCCTCGGTCCATGGATGAACTGGTAGATAGTGCATTCCGGACTAGGATGCAGTTGTTTTCGCTCGTCCCTGCACTGCAATCAGGAAGTAAAACGTACGAATCAGCTTCTTTTAGATTGCGTTGGTCATTCTACCTTAGTTACTACCAATGTAGGGATACCTTGAAGACGGGAGGTTAGACGACGGCAACGAGGGATAGCCATCTCATTTTGCATAGTTATACTAAAACTAAGGTGTGTGCTTTTGATTGCGCGGATAGAAACGATACGGAGACAAACATCCCGAAACAATATGTAGACAGACATCCATGTTTGTGCAAATGCGAAATACAGTTATTTAAACAGTGATAGATATTACTACTTTCCCCCGTTTCCTCTTAGAACCAAGTCCTAGATTCATGCTACAGCTCTCCCACTTTCTTCCCTGTTTGAGCCAATGCTTTGAGTTGACTGTATGAACTAGCTTTACTTCTAATAATAGTAGGAGTCTAGGTGGCTTTGGAACAGCGGACGGAAGTAGAAAAGGATCCACACGAAAGGGGAAGAGCTGGGGCAGTAGAGCAAGGCAGGTTTCGAAGGAATATATACCTGAGGGTCGTCGGCATGTGGCAAAGACGGCATCGGGAGGCCGCATCTTGGCCACAATACCGCAGGGAGGAAGAAGGGGTCGGAGGCCCTCCCGAGCCGGCGCTCTCTCGGAGAGAACGGCACGACCGCCGATCGGGACGCGTGGGCAGCCATTGGTCTCCTCCCTCACCACCGATGACAGCACGAACGCTGCACCTACACCCCCTGCCCCGGTCGAGGTTGTCCGGCCGGATTTGTGACCAGCCGTGAGCTGAGAGAGAGAGAGTGTGGCCACCTATGTCTTGCTTAGATCTGGAGAGCATGAGAGAGTGAACGAGAGGAACCCTAGTAAAGCAAGCTCTAAGGCTCCTGCTTTTATATATAGTGGAGCGATTTTGTTGTACCGGCTTCAAAAAAATGCGCTCCTACGTGTACCCGCGAGTGGGTGTGAGAGAACTAGTGCGTGTGTGCACCGCTTCTCTTCGTGAGAGTACAATATATACTATGCCCAAAGAACATTCGCCGCAAGAGTAATAATATAAGTGTGTGATGTGTGAGCTAAAATAAAATGTGCATGCCGTCTTTTGTTTTTTAGAAGTTCTGAGGGTAGGGTGTGAAGAGCACATATGTGTGTGACGTCTACCTGTAGATAGACGATGGGTGCCACGTGCGAGTCTGCGAGAGGACTCGGGAGAGTTGTGACTCGTGAGGGTGCATGTGCGTGAGAGGGGGGGGCACGTATCAATGCAATGCATGTGTCCGTAAATCATTATCCAACAAAAGTTCGCCACAAGCCTTTTCCTGATGAACGCTGTAAGAACCGTTAGATCGGCATCCGACAGTGTCTGTTTTGCCATGTCATTTAACAGAATAGCCACTCCTCCTACACACAAATCTTCCACATGAGTGTTAGCAACTGCCGTATGCTCCCTCCATTCCGAAATGCAGTGCATATAGCTTTATTGAAAATTAGAACGTCGCAAACTTTTACCGAGTTTTCGTGTACCAAATTGCACGTGTAGAATACCCTGTATATATCATTTCATTCATCTTCGAGAGGTAACAATAAAGATGTGTGAGGAGTCTACAAAGAAAGACCATCGTATCACCCGCAGCAATTTCAACCATCCTTTAGTGTCGAGGAATATCATAGGAACTCTATATGATATGATTTTTATAGGATTTTTTTCCTTTAGAGCCAATTGGTTCATAGGAATAAATTCATATACTCTACATTTCAAAGGAAATAAACATGATATCATTTCTATAGCTTTAGAGCCACTTGGTTCACATGAATGGATTCCTATACTCCCTTAATTTCAAAGGAAAATAAACATTAGCATATATTCGATAGAAAAGTTCCTATGATATGAACCAAATTACATCTCTTTACTAATCCCTCCTCATAGGAATTGAGATACATGTCATCTCTAGATTCAATAGAAAAGTTCCTATGATGTGAACCAAATGACATCTCTTTTCGAATCCCTACTCATAGGAATTGAGATCCTGCATGTCATCTCTTTCCCTACAACTTCCATGTATACATCTTCTATTCCTAAATAGATAGTACAACCCACTAGTAGCTTTTTTCCAAAACATGCAACTATGGCACTAGAACTATATAGTGTGCCAATAACTTTGAAAGATGGTCCTTGGATGAAGCTAACCCGACAGTGCAGAGATGGGAAAATCCGAGCACTACTGGCCGTTGGATATCATCAACATTCCACCAGATCTACCACATGTACAATTTAGAAAACTCCATGGTTGAACTTAAGCATAATGCACAAACCTCAAAACACAAGCACTTCTCCTTTGTTCTAGAATCTTCTGTATCATAATTGATTATTTTTTTCTAAATGAATTGCCATTATTTGTTTTTTACTTTATGATTTACAATGCACAACCCCATGAATCTTAACATTTGTATAAAACTAATTGATTTTGAATGAGATGAACTATAAGAACTAAACGAACATCTACATCATGCATATATGAATCAAAGCTTTACATGCTATTGTGTGTATTTATTCATAATTTGGTTTCGAAATCTCATGCGTTCAATACATGTGTACCTTACTAGTTTTGAGTAGAGTAGCAAATTTCACGCAGCCCCCGGTATATCAAAATGCAGGGCCCATGCATCATTGCTTTCGGTAGAACCTACGTCCACAATTTTTTGTATGTGCTATATCTCCACTGGTCCCCGAACCCAAAATGCTGCCTCGTTCCCATAAAACCAAGCGGCCAACACATACTTAAGGCGTCAACTCGAACCCGTTTAGTACGATGTGGCCCCACACGCTGTAATACTCCTACAAACCCTATCGCCGCACTCATCATCGGTTTTCTTCAAGAGGACGAGGGAGAAGCCGATTTGTAGTGGAGGCGCTTTCAAAAAAAAGGATCTATAGTGGAGCCCCTACCCTAGGGTGCCCAAGGTACCTGCCGCATGCATCATTGCTTTCTCTTTTCTCTATACTCTTGCGCGCTAGAGTGAAATGATGGTTGCTTCGTCCGTCCAGCTTTATGCGGGAAAGGGGTGGCTTTGTGATTTGACCCCTCATCACTCATTTTCTACTACTGCGGCACTACGACCGGGGTGCCTCCAATTCCAACCGCTGCTCCGAACTGTAATTTGGTGCATCGCACGTGGAACAAGACAGTGGATGAGCCACATGTCTGCCAAAGCGGTCCTGTTAAGTGTGTCGCCATTTCGTGTGCGGACTGACCATGCTTGAGTTGCTACGCCAACACGACAGGAGCAGCCTACCACTTGGTTTTGCTCCTTGGTGAATCCTGACTATATTGATCTAAAAAGATACGTGCTGAACTACCCTCTCCATCTCGGTTTTTTATTTGTAGGCATCTCGGTTTATAGGGCCTGCACATAGTTCTAGGTCATCCATTTGACTGACTAAATATGAGTTACTATTGGATTCTTATTGGTTGATATGTGAAGAAACAAGAAACAAGGTAGAAGTTAATGCGTTAATGCACCGCACCTTAGTATTTTGGGATTATTTGGTTTTCGTAAGATGACTTACTCACCTAGACGGAGGGAGTAGTTGTATTTAAAAGTCGAGGGCGGGGCTTTTCCTGCGCGGTAGGCGGGGCAGTTCCGCCTAGTCGGTTCGACAGAGACGCGAGAAGACGAGGGAGTAGGCTGATGCAAACGTAGGGCTGTGTGATTTGAGAGCGAGTTACTGCTGGACAGGTGGGGCCCCGTGATTTGACTTGCCATTATCATTTTAACTGCGGCGCTACGACTGGCGTAGGTCTCCCGATTCCTGATTACCTCCATACAGGTGCCTCTCCCAATGCTCCACCATGTAGTAGTAGAGGCTGGCTCTTGCATGAGATCCCACTTCTCCATTTTTTCCTTGCCTCTCTTTCTTCCACATATGCAAAAATGCCATGTAAAGCGCACTATTGTACTTACTTGCTCCTACAGGTGCTTAAGCTTGCCACATAGGCATAAAGTTTGATGTGGCAAGTTAATCAAGAAGAGTGAGACTAGTTTGGTGACCCAAGGAAGAAACGGTGCTAAGCCCGTGTACCTAGGTGAATAGACAATTTTGAGTCTATAGCTAATTAAATGAAGCAAACTTAGCAGCACCATTTCATTGGAAGAGGTCACTCCTTGGCAAATGCAATAAATACTAGTACTCCCTATGTCCCATTATATAAGAATGTTTTTGACACTACACTAGTGTCAAAAATGTTCTTATATTATGGGACGGAGGGAGTACGAAGAAAGAGATAGAGAGGAGTAAAAAAAATACACTTATAGCCAACCTTATAGCCAACCTTGTTGTAGTATGAGTGACTAAGTGATGACTATATATGACATGCCAACATCAGATGGCCTAACACACCATGTTAAATCTCCAAGGGCGCGACCGCGCGAGCGACGCGACGGCCGTGGTAGGCATGACCATGATACGGGTTGCTGGCAGCCCTTGGATCTGAGATCAAACGGTCGCATGCTAAGTTGCTGAAAATTTTAAGAATAACCCTCCAAGACAGGATATTCACCCATAGGTCTAGAATCACGTCATGCAATCGTTCGATCTCAGATCCAAGGGCTCTCGGAAGCCCGTATCATGGGAGAATGGAAAGCCACTACCCCGCCGTTCGCACGCTGGCAGTTCGCTCCTACTCATCCCCGCACGTCCTTTAATACTATGACGGTTCACTCCTAGTCGTACCGTCCATTCACATTACGGCAGTTCCACTAATCCTAACCCTCCTCCCAAATCCATGGCGTCCCAAATCTCCCCGATCAGCGGTGAGTACAAGGTTAGAACCATCACCGGCGATGAGTTCGACGTCATCTACACCCATACTTCTGCGACGGTGAAAGGATGCCTTTCTCGCTTCAGACGCATGTTCAAAAACTGACATGATGAGTGGGTCGCTGGGCTAGAGAGGAAGAAGCCCGTCGTGATCCAGGTTTGTGTACATAATGTTTGCTTGGTCTACCACATATGCCATGCCGATGTTGAGTGCCAGGATTTTAAGAACTTCCTCGAGGGCAAAATAGTCAAATTCGCTACTGTAGACTTTAAGAACGACAAAGAAGTCCTGCATTGGATAGCCCTATTGTAGGCAACCCCTTCGACCTCCAGAAGAATCGGCCGGTGCCCTCTCGTCAGCCTTCAGGAGTGTACTAGATAAACCTCATTACACGTTTCATCGTCATGCATGGCAGTGGAATGTACTAGATATAGACCACATCCAGTATGTTGCAATGGATGGCTACCTTTGTTTCAATATCTACAAGGGTTGGATGAATAGCAATAGACAAATTGGCGGTTCAAGCAAAGAAGTATCGGCCAAGAGGAAGAGGGACAAGGAAGAAGTCGAGGACGTGGACGAGGACTCCGAGTAAGGTGGCACTGTCCTTGCTCATGGTGGTTCTAAACTTCTAATGCAGTGTCTACCAGATTAGTTGCATAGTTTAATTTTAGGTGTGCTTAGTTTAATTTGAGGGGTGTGTTGTGCTGAGCCCCCAGCAGAACTAGGTTATGTTTCTTCTCGTTACTTTAACTCTTCAGTATGTACATACTAGTACTAGTATTTCTTTAATAGAATTTAGCACCCCAATTAAGCACCTACTAGCTTTTTTAATAGTACTATATGCATAATTTGGCGACGAGCGCTCTCTATATGTACCACCTTTTTTAAATTTCAATTTTTGCTCCATGGCGCAATCCATCGATAGTGGAGTACTACTGTACAAAAGTATACATTTTTTAAAAGGCTATCGTACTGTTCATTACATATATATATATGTAGCCAGTTAAATTCTTAACCTAGAACGACGTGCATGCCATGTAGTAAACCGATCCGGAGGGAGTATAGTAAAAATGAGGTGATTTTACCGAGCGATCGGCGGGGGAGCATGGCCTGTCATGCGGTCCCACGTGTATATATACGCAAGGGCTCATATAAAGAATGCAATACTCTTATAAAGAATGCAATTTCATCCTCTCCACATGATTCTCAAGAAACAACAAGCCTAAATGAAGATATTAAACGTTGCTCTGTACCTGAAGACAACGCTTCCCCTACACCACCATCATAGGTGCTTGCTCCAACTTCGCAGTGTGATATGTGGTTGCATGTTTCATACGGTGTCTAGCTTGTAATGCTTCTAATTAGGGTAAATTGCATCTGCTTAGTTTACACACTATACCTGTGAATATGACATGCCTTCCTATTTTTGGTACACACTACATCTATGTGTTAACCTTGTTCTTACATGAAACTACCTCTCTTTTGTATCCTGCATCAATCACATACGATGAGTCACCTTCATTCATTGCATATTGCATATTATTTCTAGCCTGTTGCCATGTATTGCTTCTAACTTGGTCAAATACATTTTTTAGGGCACCCTTTTAATTTGGCAGAGTGATATTGGTTTCATCTTTCATATGGTTTCTAGCTTGCATCAATTCTAACAAGTTCAAGCACCTTCTGCTTAGTTTATACTTTATACATCATACATGTCAATATGTCACGCCGTCCTGTTTTTCATACATATTCCATCCTCCTATCATGCGACTGCCTTACATGAAAGTAGTGTTCGTTAGTATCATGCATCAATAAGTTCTGAAGAGCAAATTTTATTCCTTTTCTTGTGGGTTTGACTTGACAAGGCAAAATCAAGAAAGAGGAAGGAAAAGAGTAAGGATGGCGATGATGGTGGCCCTCTGCAGCAACGTAAACGGAGCATCTGTACCGATTCTCCTTGTACTGATAGTGCATTACATGGTCCAAGTCTCCGCTCCCCTACTCCACCATCCAAGGTGCTTGCTCTAACTTGGAAGTGTGATATCTGGTTGCATGTTGCATATGGTGTCTAGCTCGTATTGCTCCTAATTAATGTAAACTACATCTGCTTAGCTTACACATGATACATGTGAATATGACACGCTTTCCTGTTTTTGGTACATACTATATCTGTCTATCACACCATGTTCTTACATGAAACTACTCTTCTTGTGTATCCTGCATCAGTCACTTATGATGGGACACCTTTAAGTTGGCAGTGTGATATTGTTTGTGTCTTGAATATGATTTCTAGCATGTATTGCTTCTAGTTTGATGAACGCCACCTATGACGAGACAGTTTTAACTTGGCACAGTGATATTGATTGCACCTTCCATATGGTGTCTTGCAGTGTTTCTGATTCATTGAAGTGCCTTCTGCTTAGTTACCACATCATAGGTGTGAATATGTCCAGCCGTCCATTTTTTCGTACATATTCCATCCTCGTATCATGACTTTGCCTTTCATCATAGTAGTGTCCGTCAGTATCATGCATGAATGAGTTCTGAAGAGCGAATGATATTCCTTTTTCTTGTCGGTATGACCTCACAATGCAAAATCAATAAAGCTGAAGGAAATTGGCAAGGCATTGGATGATGGTGGTCCTTCTGAGCAACTGAAATGGAGGTTCTCTACATATTCTACTCCGCCATCCTCCCAACAAGATTCGCAAGACAATGCAAGGCTAGGTAGTCAACGTAGCTGTGTAGATGATGAGCACATATCCCCTACTCCACCATCACAGGTGCTTTCTCTAACTTGGCACTATTATATGTGGTTGCATGTTACGTATGATGTCTAGCTTGTATTGCTTCTAACTTTGTTGAATTGCATCTGCTTACTTTACACATAATGCCTGTGAATATGACATGTGTTCCTGTTTCTACATCAGACTACTATTCTTGCATATCCCGCATCAGTCACTTATGATAAGGCACCTTTAAGTTGCCACTGTGATATTGGTTGTGTCTTGCATATGATTTCTAGCATATACCGCTTCTAATTTGTTGAAACACCATACAGTTTGAACTTGGCAGAGTGATATTGGTTGCATCTTTCATATGGTGTCTAGCTTGCAGTGCTTCTAATTTGTTGAAATGCCTTCTGCTTAGTTACCACATCATAGGTGTGAATATTTCACACAATCCCGTTTTTCATACATATTCCATCCTCGCATCATGTGTTTGCCTTTCATCCGAGTAGTGTTCGTCAGTATCATGCATGAATGAGTTCTGAAGAGCGAATTTTATTCCTTTTTCTTATCGGTTTGACTTCACAATGCAAAATCATAACAGCTGAAGGAAATTAGTCCGGCAGTGGATGATGGTGGTCCTTTGGAGCAACTCAAACAGGGGGTCTCTACAGATTCTACTCCGCCATCCTCCCAACAAGATTCGCAAGACAACACAAGGCTGGACAGTCAACGTAGCTGTGTAGATGATGAGCACATCTCCCCTACTCCACCATCACAGGTGCTTGCTCTAACTTGACACTATTATATGTGGTTGAATGTTGCGTATGATGTCTAGCTTGTATTGCCTCTAACTTGAATTGCATCTGCTTACTTTACACATAATGCCTGTGAATATGACACGTGTTCCTGTTTCTAGAACATACGTGTACATGATGAGCAGATCTCCCCTACTCCACCATCACAGGTGCTTGCTCTTACTTGGAACTGTTATACGTGGTTGCGTTTTCTGTATGATGTCTAGTTTGTATTGCTTCTGATTATGTAGAATTGCATCTACGTAGCTTACAACCTATACATGCAACGATCACTTACCCATAAGACACATTTAACTTGGGACTGTGATGTAGGTTGCATCTTGCATTGTCTTCTTGCTTGCACTGCTTCTAATTTCTTGAAATAGCACTTACGACGAGACACTTTTTAACTGATAGAGTGATATTGGTTGCAGGTTCATATGTTGCCTAGCTTTCATTTCTTCTAATTTTGTTGAAATGCCTTCCGCTTACTGTTTTTTCATACATATTCCATCCTCCTATCGTATGTGTGAATATGACACGCTGTCTTTTTTTGTATATATTCCATCCTCCTATCCTGCGCTTGCCTTACATCAAAGTAGTGTTAGTCTGTATCATGCATCAACTAGTTATGGAGAGCTAATTTTATTCATCTTCTTGTGGTTTTGACTTCATAAGGCAATATCAGAAAATAGGAAGGAAAAGAGTAAGTTAGGGGATGTTTATGGTACTCCGCACCGACGCAAACAGAGACTCTCTAGATTTGCCACTGCTACTGCTAATGAAGTTGAAGTCCCAAGTCTACATGATGAGTTCATCTCCCGCACTCCACCATCGCAGGTGCTTGCTCTAAGTTGTGTGATAATTGGTTTCATGTTGCATATGTTGTCTAGCCTGTATTTCTTCTATTTTGATTAAATTGCACCTACTGAGTTTATATGTTATACATGTGCATATGACATGGCTTTCTGTGTCTAGAATACACTTCATCTATGTATAATACCATGTTCTTACATCAAGGTACTGTTGTTGTGTATCCCGCATCAGTAACTCATGATTGGACGCTTTTAACATGGCAGTTTGATAGTGGTTGCATATTGCATTGATTTCTATGTTGTACTGCTTCTAATTTTTCGAATTGCCACTTATGACAAGACAATTTTAACTTGGCAGAGTAATATTGGTTGCATCTTTCATATGGTGTCTAGCTTGCATTACTTCTATTTTATTGAAAATCCTTCTGCTTAGTTTGCACATCATAGCTGTGAATATGTCATGCCGTCCTGTTTTTCTTACATATTCCATCCTCATACGGTTGTCTTACATCAAAGTATTGCTTGTCTGTATCATGCATCAATGAGTTCTGAAGTGTGATTTTATCTTTTGTGTTGTGGGTACAACTTGACATGGCAAAGTCAAAAAATAGCAAGGAAAATAATATAGTATGGAGTGCTGTTACTCGTCGGGTGAAATGGAAAAGGTTCTGCCGTCGAGATTCTACTGGTACTTATAGTGCAGTAGAAGGTCCAAGTCCACCGGCTAAATCTACAAACACAGTATCACCTGTTCCACCAGCTGCAGCATACGCTTCAACTGTACCAGCATCTCAACTAGTTACTCGTTCGTTTGCTTCGGAACTGGCCAGTTACCAAGCTGCCTTCACACCTAACACTACTTCTGAAGCACTGCTGACACAACAAGACTTGGCAAGATCAGATAAACCTCATGAGCATCAACACCAAGACGGTACCTGACCGAGTCAAGTTGTAGTTGCATGCTCCTTTATATGTACTCTCATAGTTTGGTGTACACTAACACTTTCCATATTCGTTGTTGAACTAGCACCACGGCGCAAGCAGAAACAGACATCAGGGATAATGCTTGACAGATTAACAAAATCTAAAGGAGGAAGAATGGAGATCCATTTTGAGGCAGGTTTAAAAAGGCCATGTGATGCTACAGAGTCAGCCAAGTTAGTATAAGAGGCAGCCGTTGCCGTTAGTGTCATGCGCGTATCCTCCCAACGTGGATCCAGTATAGGAATGAGAAAGACAATACCCAGTTTAACACCTTCCTTGACCATTTATCCGTAAGTAATGTTATTCATCGCAATTAGTAATATTGTCTTGCTCTGTCCCATACTTTCTAGCTTCCTCCTAATAAGGCTCACATTCTTTTTTCAATAGATGAGGTTCAAGTTGGATCCGAAAGATGATGCAACTAAACAAGCATGCACTCATGTTTTTCAGTCTGCTCTGCGACAGTATCGGTACCACCTTAGAAAATCTCACTTTGAAGGCAAGGCTATAAATAAAATCGCCCAAATATCTCCAGTGGAATATATTACAGATGAAGACTGGACAACCCTTGTTAAACACTAGTCTGATCCAATGTATCAGGTAGGCTATATGTATTTGATCACACCACATATTGAACTTGTATTTATGTATGTGCCTTACAAGTGTATATTCTTCTAGGCTAACTGTTTGAAGAACAAAACCAACCATTCTAAAGTGAAATTCCAATAGACAACAGGATCTCGTAGCTATATTGCACACTGCGAGGCTCTTGTAAATAGCTGCTACTTCCTTTTTTTGTGCCATATTATCGTATCTATATTGACTTCTTCCAAATACATAGGAAAGCCCGTGCGGACCAAAAAGAACCTGAACCGAATGCAATGCAAATCTTCAAGGATTGCCACACCAGCAAGATGAAGGGCATGAGCACACTAGCTCATGCCACTGTTGTAAGTCCTTACTCCTCCTGCCTTGAATTGATTGGTACTGTGATGTGTTCATTTAACTACTTGGTTTGCAGCCAATGTCAGTTACTCTGTTCACTTTTATACACAGTTGTCTTAATGTATCATTTCACCTTAGATGGTTTAAAAGAGATGAAGGATATTCTTTTGGTCTTGATCTGTAATCTAGTTGTTATGTTCACGTGCGCACACAATGATAAAATAGCCTGTTTGTTTTATATCTGTTTGCCCATGATATGAATGATGTCATACTATGTTCATCCTACTATAAACCATGTCTCTTTATCCTTAGATGTCAACGAATGTGAGGAAATAGACAATACAGTAGGCATGCTACATGGACATATGTTCCAAAAGTGATTTTATTATGTAGTTGGCACTACAATACATGCTAATGTATTACAGTAGTTCACCAAAATAAGTTATGTATAAACATTTAACCTACTTTGTTTATTTTTGTCTCATTAGTAACTCACTGGTACACTAATCTACAAGTTGAAACTTTCAGGAAGTTACGGAAGAAATGATTGAACAGCCACAACCACCTGAAGGTGATGAGGCTACTACAGGCACAATGTCACCTCTTGCTGCAGTCCGTCAGTATCTCTCCACTAACAGTGCAAAAAGCACCTTCCTGCGTAATTCTGGGTTGGTTGTCAAGGTAACCTCGTCCAAATCACCTACTGAACAAAATCTTCCTGCTAGATAGAGTGATATATCTGTGCTCCAGACACAAGTCCAATCCCTAATGGACGTTGTTTAGGAAACAAGAATAGTGGTTGAGAAATGTCGTCAAGATATGAATGGTTTTGAAACCAGACTATCAGACATTCGCTTCGTTGTTGAAGAGCAATGGCGGAAAAAAGGTGGAGATCATGCTGCTCCATCGGATTCTACAGCCTGAAACATTAGCACTCAGGTCAAATGATCTGTGCTTCTATACATCTGATGGTGCTTTTATCTGGAAGGACTGTAAACTTTATGCCAACAGGCCTTTTGTTGTATGATTGGAATTTATTTTGTTGTGATACAACATTTATGATGCTGCCACAGGCTGCAGTAATTATGACGCTATTTTTGTATAGTGTAGGTTTATCTTAGTAATGTATTCGGACGAAAGCTTCATAGGAGCCCAACATGCCAACATTCGTCGGGCCCATTCCAATTAGGCTAAAAACGATTACGGGCCGAAATTGTCATGTAGCCCACTAAAAATATCTAGGCTTAAATTAGCATAAGCTTTCAAATTTTTCTGGTAGGCATGTGCCCATAGTGGGCCTTTAACAGGCCTAAACATAATTTTGGCCCTCAGTAAAAATAGGCCGTTTACAGGTGTAAATATCTCGAGCCCATAAAAAACATGGGCCTTTAATAGACTGAAAGTGAGATTGGGCCCTGATTGTGCCAAATAACCCACTGGACTTAGCAGGCCAAAATGGTGGCCCATTTACGATGCGGATATTTGACAGGCCGAAATTCGGACGGGCCGTAAATGTGCCGACCTAATACACGGGCCTTTAACAGGACGGAACTTCGGTCGGGCTAGATTATCGTCATTTTTATATGGGCCGTTAATGGGACCGATATGACGTTGGGCCACATATGGCCCATGGTGTACGTCCGGCGTTAATAGGCGGAAAATGACAACAGGCCGAAAGTGGCCCAAATCTATAGTGGGCCTCTAACAGGCCGAATGACACACATGGCCGAATATGACCCAAATCCTTCACGGTCGTTTATGGGCCGAAAGTTTTGATGGCCTATAAATGGGCCCAAATGAAGCCGGGCCTTTAACAGGACGGAAATACACCGGGCCGTAATTCGGCCCAATTACTTAGCGGACTGTTAACGGGCCAGAAGTGACTATGGGCCGCATTGATGACAAGTTTAGACCAGGCCGTTGACGGGCCAATTTGACAGAGAATGTTGGGCCTTTAGCTAGGCCGGCCCATTATGGTCTGTAGAATCTTGTGGGCCTTATCCTGGGCCGGCCCATTGTGGTCCGCAAAATCTTATGGGCCTTTAGCTGGGCCGACCCATTATGTTTGCTAAATTTTGTGGGCCTTTAGCTGGGCCGGCCCATTATGGTCCACTAAATCTTATGGGCCTTCGGTTGGGCCGGCCCATTTAAACTTTGTGGGCCACTTTTGGGCCGGTCCACGTGTCAACATATCATAGGCCCAGCTCGACCGTTGGATGAGTGACACCTGTGCCAACGCGGAGCTGACACGTGGATCCGTCAGCCAATGAGAATTTTACACGTGGAAAATTGGCATTGGTCGTGGCTATTAATGGGTTATCGGATCCAAAATCCGACCCGATAGGTTAACGGCGTTCCGTTGCGGTGGATGCCACATGTTGGTCACCCTTGACGAAAGCACTTCTGTGACGCGCGATTTATCGTCATGGAAGTGGACACTTCCGTGATGATAATTTTGATAATGTCATGGAACACTTCTATGACAGCACAGGTATGACTATCTTGATTCTGTCATAAAATCATCATGGATGTACATGCATGGCAGAAAACGCGACCTACTGTGACAAACACGTATCATCACGGAAGTGTATTCTTTTTGTAGTGTGTATTGATTGTTTGAATGGTACAAGTGATAAGTGATTAGTTCTTTCATCCGTGGAAATGATTTCTGCTAGTAATCCGACTAGGGTTAGTGTTCGTGCTAATAATTCCTAGCCAGGACTTGACAATTGATTTTGAATGACCTACATATGTTTGTGCCATTATTTTCTTCAAGATTGGTCTATAGATAGATGAATGTACTTAAAAATTGAACCATAAACTCTGGATATATATAAATAAATAGCCACAAATTCCTAATCCCACTTCACGGCATGTAATCGTTGATTTGATGCCAATTTTTGTCAAATGCCAAATGTTCACTAGAGATTAGTTTGTAATCATTAGTTTGAGGCCACATTTTTTTACAATTTGTATAGGTGATGTCTGACGATCTGGACAGCGAGGATGAAGATGTCCAGAGGAGATACAAGAGGCAAATCATGAGGGAGCTTTATGAGAGAATGCATAACATGCATATTAGGACTTGGAACGACGGCTATTGATGCCAATTTTGCAACCACAAGCTTCATGACGCATATCAAATTGTTCTGGCGCATGCAAGAGGACGGGCCATTGGCTCCTTCAAGCAGAAGTATGCTCGCAAGGTGGAGCACGATGCGTACGCCAAGTACATGGAGAAGGTTAAGGACCGTGTCAGCTTGTGAGATGAGATGTGGGATCGAACTATGTACGCTGGAGCATGCTTAATGATGGTTGTACTATGCTTGTGTAGATGTACGCTTATTATCTATGTCTGAGTATATTTAATTTATGTTTACTTATGTCTAACTGTGGGATATGGATGCAATCGGTTCAGTTGATGGAATCTACCCCCGTCCTCGTTTATTGGTCCCCTTTGTAATTTGTGTTAAATGATGACCAAATATTTAACTGACAAAATGTTAGTGCATGTCAGCAAAACTTATATCGTTGGATGCGTATCTGAACATAATGTTCAATGATATAATTTTTGGTGACGTGCATAAACATTTCTTAGTCAAATATCTGGTAAAAATTTGGTACAAAATACAGAGGGGACCAATAAACTAGGACGGAGGTAGTACGTCAATCACACATGGTTCCCAAAATTGGAACCGTGTGCAATTAATTTTATTTTGCATGTTGCTTCAATCACACATGTGTCACATCCCTAGTTTCTGGCAATGCAGTAGTGCTAGCATTTGGTGATGCATCATGTTTAATTTTTACAGAAAGTTGAAATGGGGATGACAGAAACCCCGGCACCCCTTAAACCAACTAGGGTTACTAAAATCATTTTCAATGAACCCAAAATGCCCTTCTAAAATGTTCATCATCTTTGCCTTGGTCTAGAACCTCTGACAAAAATGCTGCACAATTTTCTAGGACAATAGAGGGTCACTGGATTAAATAATATAGTATTTGCATTTGGGCATTTAAATTCTATAAAATATTTTAAATGCTCAAATAATCATAAACTAAAATGTTTACTGTTGGATATATTCTAAACAGTAGCCATGATTAGTTTCATGATTTTTGGAAATGCCTTGACATTTTTAATAAAGCCCAAAACAGTATAAAAAATAGAAAAACAGAAATTAAAGGAGAGGAAGGAAACCTACCTAACTTACCTGTGCAGCCCACTTGGCAGCCCAAGTGGCCGGCCCAGCACACCTGGGCTCCCTGTCGTCTTCCTCCCCAGGCCAGTAGGTAGAGCGCGTGGCTACAGCGCGCCGGTACGCTCCCCGGCCACCTCCACCATGCCTGCCTGCGTCCCCATCGCCCTGGATCTCTCCCACGTTGCCACGTACCCCCCCCCAGACCCTCTCACTCTCTCCCGTGCTTCTCCCCCTTCTCTGTTCTCTCCCGTGTCTCACCCAAGCAGAGCTTGCCGCCGCCGCTCGCCGTAGACGCAGCCACCTCCTCCCCTCGCTTCTCCGACGTGCCCACGAGCTTCGCCTCGATGCACTCGCCCTCTCCACCAAGTCAGGCACCTGCGGGACGCCTGAAGAGAAGCCACCGTCTTCGTTTCCATCGCCGGCCACAGTAGATCCCCCTCGATGCTCCGCTCGCTCCGGTGCCTCCCCGAGCTCGCCGAGGCGACCGCTACACCCGCTGTGAGCTCCGTTGTCAATCCCCCCTCTCCCATGGCTCATTTTCTTCCTCTAACGCCTATGCCCATCGGAGCCGAGAGCTCTTCGCCGCCGGCCATGTCGCCGCCGTAGCCACCATTGCCTAGAGCTGCAACCGAGCACATAGATGTGCTCAGTGCACCCCCAGGAGGACGTAGCACCCCTCTTTGCCTCCTGCCGTGCTCCCTAACACCGAAACCTAGTTTGCCCAAACTTCGGCCGCCGCCTTAGAGCTTGCCGTCGTTGACTCTCGCCACCATAGGCCTGGCTGCCACCACCGCTCGACGCACGCATGTGAGGGCTCTCCAATGAGCCCAAGAACGGCCTCGTCCGTGCCCTATGGGCGATTTCCGAGCCGCGCCGCGGTCTCGTGCTTCAGCGGCGTCGAGTCGCCGGTGGGTTCGACCCCACTGACCCGGGGTTTGACCCTGTTTGACTTCCCCAGGGTCGCTGACAAGTGGGCCCAGGCCCCTGCTAATTTAGGTTAAGCTTTAATTAATTTAATTAGCCCTATAAAACACTGACATGTGGGCCCAAGGCCTTAACTACTCTAGTTTAGTATTAGTTTAGAGCTAAATAACTTAGGTTAATTACTTATTCACTGACCAGTGGGCCCCACTGGTCAGGTTTGACCTGGACGGTGCATGTTGACCTGCTGAGGTTAGCATGACCTAATGCCGATGCAATAAGTCACTTTCTGGATTAAACTTAATTCAGGAAATTCCAGAAATTTTCCAAAACTTCAAAAAATCATAGAAAATAATCTATAACTCAGAATGAAATAAGTTATATATGAAAAATGATCAGAAAAATCTAATCTATCCATCTGTACTGGTGTCATGCATGTTAAAGAAACTTAAATCTATTGTTTATATTAAAACATGATAATGCACTTTATAAATTCATAGTTTGAGTTTGAACTTGAATCTTGGGTTCAAAATAACTCAAATCCATGTGGTTGTAGTTGCATTAGCTCAAACTACAGCATATTGACATGTCATGATCATGCATCATATTGTGCATTGCATTCATTTTGTGCCTTATCTATTGCCGGTGTTTGTCCCCTCTCAGTAGACATGTTCCGACGATGAGTTCGATGACACCGATGAAAAACTATACTATCTTCAGAAGTGCCAGCAAGCAAAACCACCTTGTTCATTCTGTTACAATCCCACTCTCTCACTCCCGCTCTCTTTTACTGCATTAGGACAACTCCGATTCAACTGTTACATGATGCGGTAGTTGAACCCCCTTTTCCTCTGCATGACCTGTCCTTGCCATAGTAAATAGATGAAACCCAGTAGTAGGAGTAGGAGTTGTTTGAGCCCTGATGTGCCTACTCATTCATGCTTGTTTTTCATGCCTCCTACTGCTTAGAGCTGAGTCAGGTCTGGTTCATCGCGGATGAATTGGTATGTTGTGAACATGTCCTATTGTTAACAACTAAGTGTGTGAACACGATTTGGTAAAGGTAGCGATGAGAGGCCATGTAGGAGTACATGGTGGGTTGTCTCATTGAAGCCGTCCTCAGGAACTGAGTTCTGTGTTTGTGATCCATGAACAGTTACTACCACACATTGGGTTCCGGTAACTCGACCCCTCTCGACATATTAATCAGCCCGATCTCTGTCCAGGAGTTGCAACTAGTTTTTGGTGTTTGTAGGTAGTGCTAGTAGTCTACAAAGTGGCACCCGGTACAGGTGGGCTTGGGACAGACTAGGTGTAGTGGCACGGTGTACCAATTGCACCCCGATGGTGGTCTTGGGAACCCTGCTCACATTGTTTGGGGCCGTAAGTGACACCCCAGCCGGATCTCCTTGTGGATGGAACCCGAATAGGCGATAAACCTGGACTAGAGGCTTGCGTGGTTAGTCAGGTCGTGGCCGACACCCTTGCCGGGCTTCCGCTTGAAGGTTGCCGAGATACATGACGTGTACATGGTTGTAAGTGGTGAGAGCGTGCATGAAGAAGTATACCCCTGCAGGGTTAATATGATCTATTGGAATAGCCGCGTTCGTAGTAAAGGACCTCTAGGTTGCCTATACAGTTCATAGACAAGTGAAAGTGGATACTCTAAAATACGAAACATAAGCGTGAGTGCTATGGATGACATTCTCGTAGGGAGACGGGAGTAGATCCATAGTGGTGTATGGATATGGTGATTATGTGGACTCGTGTGCGCCACCTCAAAATAGTTACTTGCAGTCGTAGTTCAGGATAGCCACCGAGTCAAAGCTGGCTTGCTGCAGTTAAACTCCACCATCCCTTTGTTGATAATGATGCATATATAGTTAGTTCTGATGTATGTCTTGCTGGGTACATTTGTACTCACGTTTGCTTAATTTATGTTTTTGCAGAGAGTCTTCAGTCTCGCTAGTAGTTCCGCGTGGACTTCAACGTTTAGCTTGTTACCTCATCTACAATCTTGTGCCCTCGGCAGGATCTGGTAGATAGTCAGGCGTCTCAGCCTTTTTCATTTGTAGATGTCTGTACTCAAACATGTTAAGCTTCCGCATGTGTTTTGACTTATATGCTCTGAATGCTGGGTCGAGAGACCCATGTTTGTAATATCTCGCTCCTCGGAGCCTATTGAATAAAATATTTGAGTTGTAGAGTCATGTTGTGATGCCATGTTGTATTTGCACATATCGAGCATGTTGTGTGTATGTTATTGAAATGCTTGGTATGTGTGGATCTGACTATCTAGTTATTTATCCTTGGTAGCCTCTCTTACCGGGAAATGTCTCCTAGTGCTTCCACTGAGCCATGGTAACTTGCTACTGCTCCGGAACACTTAGGCTGGCCGGCATGTGTCCTTCTTTGTTCCTGTGTCTGTCCCTTCAGGGAAATGTCACACGGTGTCTACCGGAGTCCTGTTAGCCTACTATAGCCCGGATTCTCCGGAGTCCTGCTAGGCCAGCTGCTACAGCCCGGATTCACTCGCTGATGACCGACACGTTCGTTGCTGGGTCATATATGCCTGTCCCTATAAGTTAGCGCCACTTTGGGTTTACGGCTAGCCATGTCAGCCCGGGTTCTTTGTCATATGGATGCTAGCGACACTATCATATACGCGAGCCAAAAGGCGCAAACGATCCCGGGCTTGGTAAGGCGACACCCTTGGGAATACCGTGCGTGAGGCCGCAAAGTGATATGGGGTGTTACATGCTAGATCGGTGTGGCATAGGATCGGGGTCCTGACAGCTTTGGTATCAGAGCCTGACTACCTGTAGGATTACCAAGCCAAACTGGTCGAAGTTAAGTCTAGAAATTCTTTAGTTATATGTAGGGGAATTTATTGTGGATGGAACGTAAGGCTCTTTTTACTCCTTTACCTCATGCCCTTCTGATCTGAGTCATCTTATCTTTCCTATGGGGTTAAGGAACTAGGCTTTCTCTTCTTTCTATCAGGATCACATGTTACTAATTAGTAGACTCATAAGATTGTTGGATTTAAGCCTCAGTTCAGTTCCTGCTACGCCCGAGTATTGGTAGCTGGCCTCAGAATCTTGATATTGGGCTTCTGAGTGGTTATGCCACCATTTTTTGTAGGATGTCTCCAATCATTTTGAGCATTTACAGCCGTTTTGTTGTCGAAGTTATCCCAGGTTTCTAAATAATCTGATGCATTTGCAAATCCCTTCCTACCATTCTGAAGTTCCTTTGTGACAGGTCAACCACACTAACCAGTGTGTTGAGGTACTTCATTGCCTCAGTGCATATGATGGAGTTATTATTATGACCCTAGGTGTCTTAGCTAATTGCCTAGTAATCTAGCTATGGTTTGTGTTCCTAGTGTGATGATTCTGGCCATTATTCTCGAAAGCATCCTGTGATGCCACTTAGTATGTAGGTATTCTACTTTTGGGTTTTTGGAGCCGAGATTCACCCTACTTACCTCATGTTGATAGTGTTTGCTAGTTCCTTTAGGATATTAGTAACATTTGCATTAGTCCTCGAGGTCCGTGGTATTTCTTTCTTACAAATACCATGAACTGTTTATGGCAGAAGTTCCTCGTTGAACCGAAAGATCACCACCAGAGTGCTCATAACGAGTTCTAGATTCTATGTTGTGACTCTGCCAGTTCTACCTTCTCCGCATGGGTTATCCAGAAGAAATATGTTGAACTCATTCGACATGCTAATCTATGCATTCACAACTCAGAAAATCATATGTTCTTTTGAGTTGTCCCTCTTTAGTGGTTTTCTATCCCTCGTCTATCAATTGATAGTAAGGAGTAGTTGTGCAATCGTGTTTATCGATGCCTATTACTCTTGTGGTCCGTCAAGCCATTCTATTTTGGAATGACTAGGAGGAACAAACCCCAGTACCTTATCCATTTCCAAGATTGGGTCAAAGCAGTTGTGTTCCACAGATCAAAATGCTAATCTAGCTCTTGTTCTGTTCTACCTTGGAGTATTACCATCTTTATATCAAGAATATCATGGGAATTGCACACCATCCTATGAACTCTTCATACAGTGATACTTCTCACCCTCATTATTCATTTCTCGGTTCCCGTGTTGTTGCAACCGGAATGCTGACAGGTGAACTATGATGTGTGAAATCAATACTCCTAGCAACTCTGTTGCTTGGTAGTTAACAGATAATACTCTCATTCTTAGCGTGCTGGTTACTAAATCACCATTCTAAGATTGATTGTGCTACCTAGTCCTTATTCCCTGTGCACTCTTTGATCAATGAGTTAGGATTGTGTCAACCACTTGCTTGTTTGATCACATCGTCTTGCCTCAAAAGCAAGATTGTCCTCGATCTTAATAACATATTGGTGGTTCGTGATTTTCTGGATATCTTCTCAGAAGTATCACCAGGTTGTCACCTGACCGCTATGTCGAGTTCGTGAACATGTTGGTTTTCTTGTAAACCACCCTTTCTCCAAGAATCTATTTTGGATACCTCGAGCTAGTTGGTTAAGCGAAACAACAACTTGGAGAGTTGGAAGATGAAAGCTTGTCCGACTTAGTTCATTCCTAAGGGATATCTTGTATGTGTGTTGAAGAAAGATGATATCTTCATTGATTGATCCTCGTGGTCAACTTTTGGACCTTTTGTCTTACCAAAACCTTTGATTTGTTTATGGACTATCGTCAAATCAAATCAGAACCAACGATGTTCATAATGTTGTCTTACTCGTGCTTGAGCCCTCGAGCATACACCGTTATATCTTTTGGGTCTGACCAATGCTATCACTTGTTCACATAATTATGGAATTCCATCTTCATGGAAACCTGGATGAATTGCTGTTGAGCCCATCAACAACACTTCTACCTTCTCCATGATTCGTGTTGAACATCCAGCTAGTATTGGAAACTTTTATGAGCATTATCTTCATGTCCCGTGCATGAAGCATATGCTCGGATGAAAGAAGTTACTTCCTCTAATTCATTTGCATTTGATGCAAGTTGCTGCCGTGAATTCGAGAAAGTCATTGTTGCTTCCTCTGGAATCATCCCAAGTCAATTATGCATATGTGCGAAGTATTCTGTGGGTTGGAGACTTGCAACCTTCATTCCACATGTATCCCTAGCACACCAAGCCACTGATTGAATTGTTCCAGATAAAGGAGTCTGTTCTAAAGTGAATACTTTAGATTTCTGCGCAGAGACTTCGATATCATTAATGATGGTTCCCCTCTGGAACTCGGTAGTGTTTCGTTGCAAGACTACTACGTGGTCATGTTTGTCTAGGACAGCATGTTCACATGTCTATAGCAGAACCAACTCATGTTTTGGAGCTTGCTATTGTAGTTCATTCCCCGAGAATCTCGCAACGCCGTCTCGTCGATTTGTGTTGCCAAATTTTCATTTTTCCTTCTAGACTTGATGAGTCTGGAATATTTTGACACCAACTAGATCTGAATGTCAGGAAAATATGATGGCTGGAATGTTTCCCAAGAACTATAAAATTGGACTCTTCGTAACCCGGTAAAGTGGATGTCGTGGCCAACACACCCAGCCGGAAGACCCATTATTGTAGTATCTTGATTGAGGAAGTTGCCCACCTTCTCATAAGGATTTTGTAGGATTGACCCCAGTAGTTGTTCCTTATGGATTCTTGAGCTCCCGAAGTCCGACCTGTTACTTGATGTTCTACATACCAAACCATCTCAATGTATGGGTTACGCTAGGATATCAAGGAGAACATTAGAAGCGGTGTGCTAAATGTCTCTCGGTCGATCATCCAGATTTTGTTTCCATGGCCTTGCTAAGGTGAGATCTGAGAAGGTGTTATCTTCCTTTGCATCTGCATCATCCATCACTATCCATCATGGTTGTATGTTGTGTTGCCTGGGTCCTTGACACGGATGTTGGTAAAACTTTGATGAATATGGAAATGCTCAAGTTCTTGAAAGCACGCACAAGCACTAGGTGTTATCATCGGCACTAACTGGGATTGCTCTCAATTTCCTCGGTTATGCTATAACTTTTCAAACAGTGTTCCCACTCTCTACTGCTGAGTTTCTCCCCAATTACTAGAACCATTCCCAGCATTTGCATTCTGTTCCCATCTTGCACCGCCATCGTGCCACCCTACTCTGGACTACCCCTCTCGGTAATTACTGATAAGGATCATCTTGAAAGTGGTTCTACCATGGGTTCCATCCATTTCTGATGATAATCAAAAATCATCTATGGCATTGTCTTCAACAAGGTAATCCACATCATCCATTCTAGTTCGAGTATGCCATTCCTTCAAACTCTGACAAACGATCACTCGAGAATTGCCTTAGGCTGGTATAGAGAGTCTCAATGATCTCCATATCAAAAGTAATTCTTTTTTGCCACTTAAGGTAATAATTCTACGAGTCGCATCCTCTAAGATGTTTTGTTAAGGTAGCATGGCAACTCAACTCCTCGCTACGTTGGCAACCATTCACCACTTTCTTAAGCGTGAAATTGTTGTCTACCCAGTGAACCTTCGTCATCTACTTCACTTCATTCCCTTGGATGTGTGCTTCACGACTCAGCTCGTGAGATGTTTCAATGTCTCACTCCGTGAGTTGATCCTGAGTTGTTTGATCTTCGAGAAGATCGATCCTTCTAGAGTTTTTCTTTTCCTCTCGTTGTCATGTAGTAGAGTTCTCAGAGCAAGACATCGAGACAATGATGGTGATCGAATCAACATTCTTACGAAGTGCAACCCAGATCGTGAAGATTGTGTTAGTTGCATTCCCCTTTTCATCTTACCCTACGCTTGAATCTTGGGACGAGATTCTTGTTTAGTGGGGGTGAGCTGTCACATCCCTAGTTTCTGGCAATGCACTAGTGCTAGCCTTTGGTGATGCATCATGTTTACTGTTTACAGAAAGTGGAAATGGGGGTGACAGAACCCCCAGCACCCCCTTAAACCAACTAGGGTTACTAAAATCATTTTCAATGAACCCAAAATGCCCTTCTAAAATGTTCGTCATCTTTGCCTTGGTCTAGAACCTCTGACAAAAATGACGCACAATTTTCTAGGACAACAGAGGGTCACTGGATTAAATCACATAGTATTTGCATTTGGGCATTTAAATGCTATAAAATATTTTAAATGCTCAAATAATCATAAACTAAAATGTTTACTGTTGGATATATTCTAAACAGTAGCCATGATTAGTTTCATGATTTTAGGAAATGCCTTGACATTTTTAATAAAGCCCAAAACAGTATAACAAAATAGAAAAATAGAAATTAAAGGAGAGGAAGGAAACCTACCTAACTTACCTGTGCAGCCCACCTGGCGGCCCAAGTGGTCGGCCCAGCCCACCTGGGTTCCCTGTCGTCCTCCTCCCTAGGCCACTAGCAGAGCGCATGGCCGCAGCGCGCCGACACGCGTCTCGGCCACCTCCACCCTACCTGTCTGCGTCCCTATCGCCCTAGATCTCTCCCGCGTTGCCATGCACCCCCCAGGCCCTCTCACTCTCTCCCGTGCTTCTCCCCCTTATCTGTTCTCTCTCGCGCCTCACCCGAGCGGAGCTTGTCACCGCCGTTCGCTGTAGATGCAGCCACTGCCCCCCCCTTGCTTCTCCGACGTGCCCATGAGCTTTGCCTCGACACACTCGCCCTCTCCACCAAGTCAGGAACTTGCGGGACGCCTGAAGCGACGCCACCGTCTTCGTTTCCATCGTCGGTCGGTGGAGATCCCCCTCGATGCTCCGCTTGCTCCGGTGCCTCCCCGAGCTCGCCGAGGCCACCGCTGCACCCGTTGTGAGCTCCTTTGTCGATACCCCCTCTCCCCTGGCTTGTTTTCTTCCTCTAACGCCGATGCCCGTCGGAGCTGAGAGCTCATCACCGCCGGCCATGTCGCCATCGTAGCCACCGTTGCCTAGAGCTGCAACCGAGCACACAGCTGTGCTCAGTGCACCCCAGGAGGCCGTAGCACCCCTCTTTGCCTTCTGCCGTGCTCCCTAACACCGAAACCCAGTTCGCCCAAACTCCGGCCGCCGCCTTAGAGCTCACGATCGTTGACTCCAGCCATCATAGGACCGACTGCCACCACCGCTCGACGCGCACCTGCGAGGGCTCTCCAACGAGCCCAAGAACGGCCTTGTCCGTGCCCTGTGGTCGATTTCCGAGCCGCGCCGCCCTCTCGGGTTTGACCCTGTTTGACGTCCCCAGGGTCATCGACAAGTGGGCCTAGGCCCCTGCTAATTTAGGTTAAGCGCTAACTAGTTTAATTAGCTCTGTAAAACACTAACATGTGGGCCCAGGGTCTTAACTAGTCTAGTGTAGTATTAGTTTAGAGCTAAATAGCTTAGGTTAATTAGTTTAGTCACTGACCAGTGGGCCCCACTGGTCAGGTTTGACCTGGCCGGCGCCTGTTGACCTGCTGAGGTCAGCATGACCTAATGCTGACACAATAAGTCGCTTTCTGGATTAAACTTAATTCAGAAAATTCTAGAAATTGTCCAAAACTTCTAAAAATCATAGAAAGTAATCTAGAACTCAGAATGAAATAAGTTATATATGAAAAATGATCAGAAAAATCCAATCTATCCATTTGTACTGGTTTCTTGCATGTTAAAGAAACTTAAACCTGCTGTTTATATCGAAACATGATAATGCACTTTATAAATTCATAGTTTGAGTTTGAACATGAATGAACCTTGGGTTCAAAATTACTCAAATCCATCTGGTTGTAGTTGCATTAGCTCAAACTACAGCATATTGACATGTCATGATCATGCATCATATTGTGCATTACATTGATTGAGTTCCTTCTCTGTTGCCGGTGTTTGTCCCCTCTTAGTAGACGCGTTTCGATGATGTTCGATGACACTGATGAAGAACTATACTATCTTCAGAAGTGCCAGGCTAGCAAAACCCCCTTGTTCATTCCGATACAACCCTACTCTCTCGCTCCTGCTCTCTTTTACTGCATTAGGACAACACCGATTCAACTGTTACGTGTTGCGGTAGTTGAACCCCCTTTTCCTCTGCATGACCTATCATTGCCACAGTAAATAGATGAAACCCACTAGTATGGGTAGGAGTTGTTTGAGCCCTGATGTGCCTACTCATTCATAATTGTTTGTCATGCCTGCTACTGCTTAGAGTTGAGTCAGGTCTGGTTCATTGGGGATGAATTGGGATGTTGTGAACATGTCCTATTGTTAAGAGCTAAGTGTGTGAACACGATTTGGTAATGGTAGCGGTGAGAGGCAATATAGGAGTACATGGTGGGTTGTCACATTGAAGCCATCCTCGGGAACTGAGTTCTGTTTTTGTGATCCATGAACAGTTACTACCACACATTGGGTTTCGGTGCAGTGGCACGGTGTACCAAGTGCAGCCAGATGGTGTGCTCAGGAACCCTGGTCACATCGTTTGGGGTCATGAGTGACACCCCGGCCGAATCTCCTTGCGGATGGAACCCGAATAGGCGATAAACCTGGACTAGAGGCTTGCGTGGTTAGTTAGGTCATGGCCGACACCCTCGCCAGGCTTCCGCTTGAAGGTTGCCGAGATACATGACGTGTACATGGTGGTAAGTGGCGAGAGCATGTGTGAAGAAGTACACCCCTGCAGGGTTAATATGATCTATTCGAATAGCCGCATTCCCGGTAAAGGACCTCTGGGTTGCCTATACAGTTCATAGACAAGTGAAAGTGGATATTCTAAAATACGCAAGATAAGCATGAGTGCTATGGATGGCATCCTCATAGGGAGACGGGAGCAGATCCATAGTGGTGTATTGATATGGTGATTATGTGGACCCGTGTGCGCCACACCAAAATAGTTACTTGCAGTCGTAGTTCTGGATAGCCACCGAGTCAAAGCTGGCTTGCTGTAGTTAAACCCCACCATCCCTTTGTTGATAATGATGCATATGTAGTTTGTTCTGATGTAAGTCTTGTTGGGCACATTTGTACCCACGTTTGCCTAATTTATATTTTTGAAGAGAGACTTCAATCTCGCTAGTAGTTCCGTGTGGACTTCAACGTTTAGCTTGTTACCTCAGCTAGGGTCTTGTGCCCTCGGCATGATCTGGTAGATAGTCAGGCTTCTCAGCCTTTTTCATTTGTAGATGTATGTACTCAGATATGTTAAGCTTATGCATGTGTTTTGACTTGTATGCTCTGAATGCTAGGTCGAGAGACCCATGTTTGTAATAACTCGCTCCTCAGAGCCTATTGAATAAAATACTTGAGTTGTAGAGTCTTGTTGTGATGCCATGTTGTATTTGCACACATTGAGAATATTTTGTGTATGTTATTGAAATGCTTGGTATGTGTGGGATCTGACTATCTAGTTGTTTATCCTTGGTAGCCTCTCTTACCTGGAAATGTCTCCTAGTGCTTCCACTGAGCCATGGTAGCTTGCTACTGCTCCGGAACACTTAGGCTGGCCGGCTGTGTCGTTCTTCGTTCCTATGTCTGTCCCTTTGGGGAAATGTTACGCGGTGTCTACCGAAGTACTGTTAGCCTGCTATAGCCCGGATTCTCCAGAGTCCTGCTAGCCCAGCTGCTACAGCCCAGATTCACTCGCTGATGACCGACATGTTCATTGTTGGGTCATGTATGCCTGTCCCTGTAAGTTAGTGCCACTTTGTGTTTACGGCTAGCCATGTCAGCCCTGGTTCTTTGTCATATGGATGCTAGCGACACTATCATATACGCGAGCCAAAAGGCACAAACGGTCCCGGGCCTGGTAAGGCGACACCCGCGGGAATACCGTGTGTGAGGCCGCAAAGTGATAAGGGGTGTTACATGCTAGATCGGTGTGGCATACGATCGGGGTCTTGACAACATGGTTCCCAAAATTGGAATCGTGTGCAATGACTTTCTTTTTGCTTGTTGCGTCAATCACACACGGTTGGCTCTAGCAAAGCGTTGCCTCCGAAATTCTTTGTGGGACAGAAAACCCTCACCACCCAATTCAAAAAAGAAAAAAGAAAACCCTCGCCATCCCCAAGTCACAAAAACCCTCACCCCCACCCGCCACCCCATGCCTCCGGTCCCCATTCACACCTGCACAAGCTCCTCCACATCTATGCATGGCACCGCCAATCACAATAGCAACCACTTAGCTCACCGCTTGCCGCCGCCGCCAGGCTGCTGGCAAACTCCAAAGCATTTTGCCACTTTTGCTTGTCGCCGCCTATCGCCATCGACTTTCTCAACGCTGCTCACGGTCGACCCAGCTCTGCTTGGTTGGGGATCTGTCGTACTGATGGTTTTTTCTCATGGACGACAAGGCAACTAATTTAATGAGATATTATCTCATCTCTCATCCCAGTTCATATGCCTCCTTTAATCACCCGACGGAAATCACCGCTTATTTGTGTGGATTTGAGGGTTTTCTTTCATTCATAGAGCGTATAGTGCATGGACACATCAGGACCTTGCGACCTCTGCCAGAGATTCCATCTCTTCATTCCAAATGACTTGAGCATGTGTGCGGTATGTTGAATCTCACCCTAAATCGGTTGGCATGGCCTAATTTCCTAAAGATATTCTAAATATTGCTACATTTGGATAAAAGGTGCCACATGCACCAAATATGTCAAAGGGGATTTCCCCCCCTCTTCTTTCTATATTCGGAAAATTAATGATGTATTGTTCTTTTGACTACTCTCATATTTCGATGACATCATGTCTACCCTATCTGTTTAATTATAGATTTTTGTCCTTAGATTTCAATTGCTATACAATTCTTTCAATTTGGGCCCATATTTGCATGTTACCATATTTTCTTTAACAATCCTACCATTTTCTGTAGCGCATCCCTTGCTATGCAACAGATATGTAGTGCACAATTTTTTCCTTTACATAGATCAAGGCTGCACGGATGTCATACTGCACATAAACCATGGATTTACAGTCGTTGCTACTGTAAGACTTGATGAACATGGTGACTCCTATTTTAGCGCTGGCTTTTGGAAAGAATTTTCTAAATTTGATGTACTGAAAGCTGGCACTAAAATTGGACTGCACATAAAAGGGCCTGGTCATGGGATATATGCTAACTTCCCCGACAAAATCATCTGTCTTGAGTTTGTTCAAAGTAAGTTTTCTTTTCAACTATCTGCCTATCTTACCCAACAATGTGAAATGAATTGTGTAGTATTTAAGCAACCAATTATTATTCCCTTTTTTACTATATTCCTACCTTCTAGTTACCAATACACTTTTCTATTGCCCTTTTTTAACTAAATATTCATTGTACTCTCATTTCTATCAGAAAGCGCCGCTGAGAAGGAGATTGCGGAGGTGGAGAACGGGGCTGCCAACAAGCGGAGGCGGGGCAAGCTAGAACCGCAAGCGACTCCAGCGGGCATAGACTTCATCAGCAGCCTCCCCGATTATATGTTGACAGTCATCATCTCCCTCCTCCCAATCAAATGTGGGGCGCGGACAATTGTCCTTTCCCAGCGGTGGCCCTCCCTATGGAACTTCACCCCCCTCGACCTCATCGACACCCATGAGCTCTGCCATGGCTATCGCAAAAGCTTGGATCCATTCTCCAAGATCCTCGGCAATCACTCTGGGCCAACCAGATGCGTTAGAATGGGCATGTTCCGTTCCAACGGCAGGGACCGAGCCAAGCATGATGACTGGTTCGGATCCCCCGCCCTAGATCAGCTCGAGGAGCTCACTTTTGATGATGGGCATATGCGTTCGCGGCCAACGTCAGCGCTCCGCCTCGCGCCCACATTGCGCGTCGCCAAGTTTAGAAACTGTCGCCCCCCCTAATGACGCGCCCGCTCTTATTCTACCACGACTGAAGCACCTCGAGCTCGTTGCCGTCTGCCTCTCAAATAGTGACATGGAGCGCCTGCTCCGTGGCTATACTGCACTTGAGTACCTTCGTCTTCAGGCGATCAATGGGTTGAGTACATTCAACATCACCTCCATGACTCTCCGGACTATTTATGTGTGTTCCTGGTTCGGCAGGAAGACATCACAACATGTGTACCATGGTATGGTCATTGAGGACACACCTGCACTTGAGAGATTACTTGTACTTGATCAAGTAGGTCCAACAAGAATCAATGTCATTTCTGCGCCGGAATTGATAGTGCTGGGCTACATGTTTGACAAATACTCCAAACTTGTTATTGGATGCACACCCGTTCAGGTACAACAACCGCCTTCTACCTCTCCTTCTACAAATTAACATTATTTATAATTTTGAAGATGTTTGTTCGTATGTCATTCAGAAAATGATTCTGACAAGCCTGACCGCAAAACTGCGCACCAAGGTCTTGGCACTAGAATCTATCGGCCCCAACCTGGAGCAAGTTGTCAATTTCTTGAGATGCTTCCTGTGCTCAGAGAAGCTATATATCGAGGTGATGTTCCTTTCCTGTTAAATGTTAACCATAAGGGAGTTCAATTTGTGACACCTTTTTCCAAGTTTACAATGACAATGTACTACAATTTCTGAAGGATTCTTTTGGAGGATTTCAGTATATACATGTCACCTTTCCAAAGTTTACAATGACAATGCTTGATTCATATGGTTACAATCCATATGCATTTTTCCTTTGGATTCATCTGTACTAGTTTTATTAGCGAACTTTTCATCCAATCCAACATCTTGTGAAGATTGAAGATGGCATGTTAATGCCCATGTTAATCATGTCAGATCAAAGATGGCATGTTAGTGCATTTTACAAATCTTGCAAACCAAATAGGCCTGTGGTAGTGTTCAAAACTTCATCTAGGCACTAACACATTTTCTTCTTTTGCAGATAAGATTAGGCCCAGTGGTGGGTAATGTAATACAATATAACAATCATGTCGAATGCCTAGATCTGCATCTCTCAGAAATTACTTTGAACTCCTACCGAGGGACCTTACCGGAGATTATTCTTTGTTTTCAGAGCAAGGGTGCTGAAGGTAATGACGTTTGCCCTACATTTATTTCAGAAAAATGAATGGTTTGTTGATCAGCGCCGGCGCCTGTGGCAGAATGGAATAGGCTCCAAAAATGCTAAATTTCATTTTGGAACTTCAGATGACAGAGTAATCGAAACTCATCATGTCAACCCCATACATGATTTCTCAGTGGCTGACCCCTTTGCAAAAGTTGTGAGGTTTCAAAACCAGACTTGGAAGTGGTAATATTAGTTTGAACCTCTCTGATATCCACGTTCAGCGGATCAGCGCGAGCATTTGCAGCAGATGAGCTGAATATCATTTCTAATATCAGTTTGAACCTTGTAATCTTTGAATTTGAGCCATATAACTCTGGAATTTGAACCTTGTAATATTTCGAGCCTTTGTGGTACAATCGTTGAAATGGCATGGTATGAGACTCGTATATTGGTAGCACTATTTTGAACTTAATATGCAATGGTCTTAGATTTGATTTTATTAACCATTCTCGAATCTGTATACCTTGTCGATCTCACAGCACACGATCTGTATAGCTAACTCGACTGCGATCTTGGACATTATTGGACACAGTTGGTTTCTTCCACCATGTGCCCTATAGAGTGCAGAATTAATTATCGCACTCGAGTGTACATCATCACCCTTCTATGTAACTTCGACCTCATCGCCCATGGGTAAACTTATGACCAAAGTCATTCCACACACGTCATTTTTACAAAGCTTTTTGCCAATAAACACCCACGATTTGTCCCTCTTCTAGCCGACGCATGGCAAACCTAGCCGGGCGGGAAGCTTGCGTGGTAAAGGGCGCGGTAGCGCGGGAACAAGCTCACCGCTGATATATTTGGCACCTCTTCGAGCCCACGCGTGGTCAAGCTACGGTGCGGTGTTGTCAAGCGTGCACTCGAATCCTCACTGCGGTGCGGTGTTGTCAAGCATGCACTGGAATCCTCCGCTATGAATGCCGTGACAAGACGTGAAGATTACAGGCCAGCTATCCCCCATTTGTTATAGCGGCTATTTAACCCTTGTGTCTCTTCAACCTTTCGATCGCACCCCACCATTGCAAGAAGCACACCCACCACGACAAATTCTTAGAGAGTATCCTATGACGAGTAGCAGTTCACCATCCATTCCGTGGTGGACACCCACCGAAGGTTCGAGGAGCTCTCGGTGGTGTACACCAACCACCCAGTCTGGGTGGAGCACTCCATCCACATCATGGAGCTGTTGCTTGCCGACGAGAAGTACAAGGTGGTCGGGTTCGACATCGAGCACACCTGCGCTCATGCTGGGTCTCATCCCAAGGCCACAGTTTCCCAGATGTGCGTGGGCCACCACGTCCTCTACCACTACTGCCTGGCCACAAGGCCTTGCAAGTGTTTTGCCAGGTTTGTCAACAGCCCCCACTACATGTTTGCTACGGTCGACATCACCAACGATGTCAAGGTGCTCAAGAATTTGGGCATCACCTGCCAGAATCTTGTCGACATCTAGGGCCAATACAAGATCTGGGGCAGCAAGGAGCATGAGAAGGACTCACTAGTTCACCTTACCAAGGACATCATCAACCACATATACAGAGACATGAAGGATTCATGCAACAACAACAATCGTGCCTGACACTCGGCCTGGATGGAGAAACTCGACAAAGCTCACGTCGTGTATGCGGCCAAGGAGGCGTACACATGCTACGACATGTACAGGCGGATCATTGACATGAGGAAGTGCCTCCTTCCCCAAGACGGGCGGGTATCCAGCCGGAAGCAGAGCAATGGCAAGCGTCATCGCAACAAGAAGTAGATGATTAGATCCTCATTTCTCCTAGTTTAGTATGCATGTAATTGCTTACTTTGGTGTGTGAAAATGTTATCTGTGTAGTCACTTGTGTAATTGTATGCTTAATTTGGTTATGCAATGTTGTCTTTTTAAGTATATATGTTGATGCTCTGTATACAGAGAAAATGACATCGCACATGGACTAAACAAGGGAACCCGTCGGTGATGATTTCATCAATCACTGACAATTGTATACCAGCAATCGTTTGGTCACAACAAATACGGCTTGTTAATAGGAATCGCCTGTGTTGTTATCGGTCTTCACACACATTTATGATTATAGACCTGTTTGCCGCGTATCACACACATCTTGTTATATTGAAGCGTTTATGTTCTCTTGTCTCAACACAAACAGTTCATCCGATTGAACCGCATGATGTATATCGCACACACCTTGATCTGGCTGACCGTTTCTTTTGTGTTGCCTAATCACAAACAGTTCATCTGAGTGAACCATATGATGTGTATCGCACACGCCTTCGTCTACCTGCCCGTTTCTTTTGTTCCTCCTCATCACAATCAATTCATTGAACTAAACCGTATGCCCTGCATCGCACACGCAACTAAACTCTATACCGTGTTTGATGCATCCGTCATCGCAAACGTTTTGCACATTTTTGATGGGTCTCTTGCACCACCGTTTGCGATTATTGCATCGCACACAGTTTCTCGAAGGGTCTCTGATCGTAGTGTCGCGTTAGCAGCATCCTGCAGTAGTGATGTGACAGAAAGCTACATGCTAAATAGGGTTTTCATGAAGAGATTGTGCATGTGAGATAGAGAGCGATGTGCGGGCCTTAAGGTGGGCAGGGGTCGGATGAGGTTGTCAAAATGTGTGCGTTGATGCATCTATTACATGCGATCGTGCGAGGGACGGACGAATCGAGAGAGATGGTTGTTCTGTTACCGATGCTCCTCTCTCTCTCTCTCGCACACACAAGTAGAAATAGAAGACCGCTCTCTCATGTATACACAACATATCGGCATCTCTCTATGTCTCACTCATGCATGATCATTTGCACATTCACACCTCTCTATGTCTCTATCACACGCACACCATCTCCACATTACCCTTCTATCACAACACATATATGGACACATAGACACGTTCTCTCTCAGTCACACACACAAAACCGGTATTAAAAAAACTAGGGCGCACCTAAAACGTCCAAATCCAAATAAACACGAACTGAAGGTAAATTCAAATATATGGTAATATTGTTGTGTGTAGAACTTTTCCAGGAAAAAAAGTTGAGTAATATTCAAGGATTGTTTTCACACACACAAAAAGGTTCGGTGGATGTCCTTCGAGCGCGACACGGTGACACACGGTTCAATCAATCGCGCAGCCACGGTGCATGCGCTTGCGCAGGATTCCATGTCGTTGCTGTGGTAACCAATATAAGCGCTTCCTCTGATTAATGTTTACGTGTACTAGTACGGTATTCTTTGAAGTTTGACCAACCCTAGCAAAAACTAAACTAAGCTCCCATACGCGCACTTATCAATATGTTGCCGCCGCCGTTGCGCATGCCGGCTCCCGCCTGCTCCGGCCAACCATCTCTCGCCCATCACCGCCGTGTCACCGCCATCCCTGTGCCATGAAGCCGAAGGCTCGCCTTCTCATGTTGGCTGCAGTCCCTCCTCGCGACGCTGCTACACTGCCAAGCATGCGAGCAGCTGGTGGTGCCGCGTCTATGCACACAATGTACAAAGAGGAGGACGAGCGTGTGCTCCAGCACACCGGTGAGGAGGAGCTATGTTGTAGGGTCAAGCCCTAGGTGGGATCTTTTCACACTTGGAGAGGGGAAAAGGAGGAAAAACTCAAGAACACCAAGAACAAAACTCTCACACAAACCCAAATATCACATCCACTAGAGTAGCATACATGAGTTTCACAAGATTACAAGATCAATCCAAGGATAATAGCACTAGGTAAGTTCTTCCCACTAGGTGAGGTCTTGATGTTGATCTTCTCCAAGAGGAGGCCTTGACAATCCAAAGGATTCTTCCCTAGGTCGGGGCTTGATCTCCAAAGAGGAGGGGATACAAGGAGCAAAGCTAACAATGTTTAATCTAATACTTTGCTAACCCTACAAATGACCTAGGAGGTGTCCTTATATAGTCTAGGGGCGAAACAAGATAAGAAAAGAGGGGTACAAAGGCCAAAATGCCAAAACGTGCGGCTGGGCGAAGGGGTCCGGGCACCCGAGCAACTTGGGCCGGGCACCTGGACTGCTTAGGGGTCGGCTGGCGGGTGGCCGGGCACCCGGGGGCCCAATTCCCGGGCACGCGGGGTGGCGCTGGAGGTGTCCAGGCGGGGTGGCCGCGCACCCAGGGCAGCGCCCAGCGGCTGGGGCAGCGCGGGCCGGGCACCCGGCCAGCCATGGCCCGGGCACCCAGGGGCACGACTGTAGGTGGGCAGGAGCCCGGGAACCCGGGGGCTGCAGGTGCCGGGCAGCCGGGGCGTCCAGGGGGTTTTGCACCTTCTCTTCCTTCTTCACTCTTCTTGCTCTCTCCTTCCTTCTCTTGCTTCAAGGAGGCTCGCAGCTCCGTCTTCTCCTTCTCACAGTCAACTTCCTCGTACCTAAGAGTGAGCGATGTTTACATTTGAGGTAGCATCCAATCCTCACACGAATCCGAACGAGACTTTAATAGGAAAGAGTTCACCCCATTCTCGATGACGCGTGCACGTGCTCTTGTCATAGGTCCACTTGGTGCTTGCAGTGATGATGGAGTGTCGGTGCCAATATTCGATGGATGCTCTGCATCATCTTCCCCCCCTTGGGAGAGATCCGTCCACGGATTTTGCTCTTCATCACCATGGTACTTGGCTAAGTCTTAGACGTTGAAGATGTTGCTAACGTTGTACTTGTCGCATGGGATGTCGACCTTGTAGGCGTTGTCATTGTAGCGTGCGATCACCTTGAATGGTCCGTCGGCTCAAGGGTGTAGCTTGGACTTGTGTTCCTTGGGGAAGCGGTCTGTGCGGAGATGTATCCATACTTGATCGCCGGTTGGAACACCATCGGAGACTTGTTGATGTTGAGCTTGGCGGTGAGGCATTGCACTTGGCGCTCGATCGTGGAACGTGTTTCTTCATGCATCTTCTTGAGGTAGGCGGCTCTTGCACTTGCGTCAATGTTTGCTCGTTCTTGAAGTGGTAGAGGAAGGATGTCCGATGGCGACAAAGGGTTGAAACCATAGACAACCTCGAAGGGGGACTTGCGGTTTGTAGAGTGTCTTGCGTGGTTGTAGGCGTACTCGGCAATGGGTAGGCACTCCTCCCACTCCTTGATGTTCTTCTTGATCAACACACATAGGAGAGTTGCAAGCGTCCGGTTGGTGACTTCCGTTTTGTCATCGGTTTGAGGATGATATGCCATGGAGAATAGTAGCTTGATCCCGAGCTTGGCGCATAGTGTCTTCCTAAAGTAGCTTAAGAACTTGACGTCTCGATCCGACACAATTGTCTTTGTACGCCGTGCAACCTCAAGATTTCCCTACAAAAGAGATTGGCAACATGTGAAGCGTCATCTATCTTATTGCATGGGATAAAATGAGCCATTTTAGAGAAACGGTCCACAACAACAAAAACGGAATCCTTGCCATTTTGAGTCCTAGGTAATCCAAGCAAAAAATCCATGCTAATGTCTTCCCAAGGTTGATGTGGAATAGGTAAAGGAATATGTAAAGCATGGGATTGAGAGTGTGACCTAGCTTTGCAACATGTACAACACCGGTTGGTGAAGCGGGCGACATCACAAAACATCTTGGGCCAATAATAGTTCTTGGAGAGCGTGGTGAAAGTCTTGTCGCATCCAAACTGTCCCATGAGTCCGCCTCCATGAGCCTCTTGCAAAAGGAGCAAACGAAGAGAAGACTCGGGAGTGCATAGTTTGTTAGCTTTCATAAGATAACCATCTTTGATATAATATCTTTCCCAAGAAGTATGCGTGACTTAGCATATGGAGTAGCAAAAGTTACATCACCCTCATACAAATCTTTGATATGATCAAATCCAACTACATTCAATTCAAGTTGAGTAAGTAACATGCATTTGCGGGAAAGGGCATCCGCCACCACGTTTTCTTTGCCCTTAATGTACTTTATCACATAGGGAAAAGATTCAATGAATTCACTCCATTTAGCATGCCGTCTATTCAACTTGGTTTGACCTTTGAGGTATTTAAGTGTTTCATGATCGGTATGTATGACAAACTCATGCGGTCTACGGTAATGCTCCCACACATGTAACACACGCACTAAAGCAAACAATTCTTTGCCATAGATGGGATAGTTAAGTTGAGCACCGGAAAGTTTTTCACTAAAATATGCACTAGCTCGTTTTTCTTGCATCAAAACTCCACCAAGTCCGGTACCACTTGCATCACAATGAACCTCAAAAGTTTTGTCAAAGTTTGGTAAAGCAAGAATCGAAGCATGGGTAAGCAAAGACTTGAGCTCATCAAAAGTGGTTGATTGCAAAGGTCCCCAAACAAAAGGAGCGTTCTTCTTACTCAAAGCATGCAAAGGAGCGGCAATAGTGCTAAAATCTTTCACAAAGCGACGATAAAAACCCGCAAGGCCAAGAAAACTTCGCACTTGTTGCAAATTGGTGGGTTGGGGACAAGTTTTAATTGCTTCAATTTTAGATTCATCAACATGTACACCCTTGGAAGAAACAACGAATCCCAAGAAAACAAGCTTGTCAACACCAAATGTGCACTTTTTCATGTTGGCACAAAGACGTTCCTTGCGAAGAGTTTGTAAAACAGCCCTAAGATGACTTAGATGCTCTTTCATTGATTTGCTAAAGACAAGAATATCATCAAAGTAAACCACAAGGAAAACTCCATTGTAAGGTCGAAGCACAAAATGCATAAGACGCATGAAAGTATCGGCAGCTTTCGATAAACCCATAGGCATAACCAACCACTCGTACAAGCCAAATTTAGTTTTGAAAGCGGTTTTCCATTCATCACCTTCTTGTATGCGGATTTGATAATAACAACTTTTAAGATCAATTTTTGAGAAAATGGTAGCACCACTAATTTCATCAAGCATATCATCTAAGCGAGGAATGGGATGCCTATAAAAAACGGTAATAGCATTGATAGGTCTACAATCCGAGCACATGCGAAATCTACTGTCTTGCTTGGGCACAAGTATAACAGGAACGGCACAAGGGCTTAAGCTTTCACGTACATGACCTTTGTCGATGAGTTGTTGTACTTGCCGTTGGATCTCCTTTGTTTCTTCGGGGTTGACGCGGTAGGGAGCCTTGTTTGGAAGAGGTGCGCCCGGGATGAGGTCGATTCGATGCTCAATGCCTCGAAGAGGAGGTAGACCCGGAGGCAGCTCATCGGGGAAAACATCTTGAAATTCCTGCAAAAGATATTGAAATACCAAAGGTATCTTGTGAGAGGTGTTAGTTTTTGGTTCTCCATCCTTGCACACAAGGACAAAGTGCATCACACTCGATGGGTTCTCACACACTTCTCTCATCTCACTTTTTGTGGCAAATAGTATGAGGTTTTTCTCTCTAGGCGAAGAGGTGCTCAAGTTTGGCTTGTGGCTCTCACTCACGTTTGGGTGGATCACTTTCTCACTCTTCTCTCCATGATGGGTAACTTGCTTGTCGGCTATCACTTGACTAGGAGACATAGGTCGTAGCACATATTCCTTCACTTTCATCTTGAAGCTATAGTAATTGGTACGCCCATTGTGGATGACACCACGGTCGAATTGCCATGGTGGACCAAGAAGGAGGTGGCAAACGGTCATTGGGACCACATCAAACTTCAAAGTGTCCTCATATGCACCAATTTTGAAGGAGACTTGGACCGTATGCTCAACTCGGATAGTGCCGGAGTCACTTAGACATTGAACCTTGTAAGGGTGCGAATGCTTCCTGTTGACCAATTGAAGCTTGGAGCATAGTTCTTCACTTGCCAAATTGTGGCAACTACCTCCATAGATGATGACCTTGACAGAGCGCCCATTGATGCCGGCCTTGGTGTGGAAGATGTGGTACTGTTGGTCTTCGTCTTGGTGGTGTTGGAGCGTCAAGACCTTGGAGACCACAAGAGAGGGACTTGAATCGTTGTGACAAAAGACTTGATCATATTCATCTTCGTTCACGCGCCGGTGCATGGCCACGTGATCAATGGCTTCCATTTCTTTTTCACTCATTGAGTCATATGTGCCGTCATCGTTGAAGATCATTGTTCGCTTGTTGGTGCATTGGAAGGACTTGTGTCTTGGGCCGCCACATGTGAAGCATTTGAATGAACTTGTCTTGACGGGATCATCGGGAGGCGCCAAAGATGAAGGAGGCTTGGATTTGTAGGTGCTTGCCGGAGGACTAGTCGAGGAAGGTGCCACATGCTTGGAACTTGACTAGTCGCCGGTACTTGGTGATGCTCGAGTTGATGTAGGAGGTGCCGAAGTCGTGGGAGCTTGAGGGTAGGAGCCGTAGGCCTTGGACGAGTACTTGGCGTATTTGAAGTCATCTTGTACTTGTCGCTTGGCCTTGGTCGCTTGATGAACTAGCTCAAGAAGGTTGGAGTATGGTTGGAAGTTGGCGATCCGCTTGATTGGGTGGTTGAGGCCATTCAAGAAGCGTGCCATTGTTTGCTCCATCTTCCTTGACATTGGCTCGTAGCATGGCAATCTCCATTTCTTGGTAGTATTCTTCCACCGTCTTTGTGCCTTACTTCAGGAGTTGCAACTTCTTGAAAAGATCTCGAGTGTAGTGAGTAGGCACAAAGCGGGCTCTCATGACTTCCTTCATTTCTTCCCAAGTTGTGATTGGTGGTTCGCCTCTTGTATATCGTTGCTCGATCACTTTTTCCCACCAAATGAGGACGTAGTCTTGGAACTCGAGGGAGGCCATGGCGATCTTCTTTTCTTCATCGTAGTTGTGGAGGCGAAAAGTCTTGTCCACCTTCAACTCCAAAGAGAGGTATTCTTCGGGATCATTGCTTCCGGAGAACTTTGGCATGGTGAACTTGAGCTTGTCGTAGCGGAGTTCTTCATCTTTATAGCGGTTTTGATATCGCTATAGCCTTGGAAAGTCCTCAAATGCTCGTTCTTCGTGATGTCGCTCATGGCGTGGAGGAGGGTCTTGAAGCACTTGTTCCACTTGGTGTCGCTCTTATCTTGGAGGAGGGCGAGGAATGTGCGCTTGAATGCGCCTTTCTTGTTGCTCTTCGCGTCGGGCTGCTTCTTCTTGTATCTCGCGACGAAGAGCTTCCTCTTATTCTCGCACTTGGTGGTTGCGAACATCAACGGCTCTAGTGGCCTCGCATAGAGCTTGTTGTGCTTCAAGTGCTTGAGCTTCACGTTCGAGGGCTTGTTCTTCATGGCGCTCTTGTGCTTGTCGAAGTGCATCACCGTCTTGATGCACTTGACGTGGTACTTGTGGAGGTATTTGATCTTGCTCCATTGCTCCTTGAGGTACTTGGTGTCGCATCTGTTCACGTGCTCGAACTCGGTCTTGTAAGCCATTGCGATGGAATGGATTTTATTGAGCTTGGTGATCTTGAGGATGACCATGTCGAGGAAGGCGAGCTCGTGGCGGACTTGCATCATAAGAGAGGTAGTCCGAAGATTTCCGACTTGTACGGTGACTTGCGTGGCGCCATCTTGAAGAAGCGGATGAGGAAGACGGGTGTCGCAAGATCATGTTGCGGAGCTCTTCCATTTATGTGTTGAATTTTTTGTCAATGTTTTGACGAAGGTCGGAGGCGAGTTGCTCCAAGCGTTTTCCCAATGCGACGTTTTCTTGATGAAGCGCTCGTTGCGTGATGAAGAAGTGGTACTTGGAGACGAAGCCGGAATCATCACCTTGCTCCTCGAAAAGTGGGTTTGACGACGAGTTTGGCCTATCCTTCATAACCAAGTGGAGTGAGTAGGAAAATGAGAGAACAATACCAAAGTTACCTTCTCCGAGGATTGAGGATGTAACAAGTGTCACTCAATGTAATGCCACAATAGGAGAATTGGAACTAGGTTCGTTTCTCACACCTACAAATAAGAGGCTTATGGAGTAGCGCGGTTAGGATGGTGGCAAAATTTTTAAGCAAATGTTAGTCAAGATATCGATAAGGTTGAGAAGGTTCACAAAAATGCAAGTAAAGCAAATAGATCAAACCCAAAGGTATCACTAGGTACACACGCACGGAAGATAGATGGGATCCGCACAACCAAGGAGTGAGCTCAAAATGCGCAACCATGGAAAATGCTCTTGTTGTGCGAATGCTCGAGAGACACTAGCTCGATTGCTCAAATGGGCAAGATACGCTTGTGCACCTACCTATCAGAGAAATGTGTTGTCTTCAATCCCAACTATGGTCTCTATGCGATGACTGAGATGATATAACTATGCAAATGGCTCAACTCTATTTCTTACAAGCTCATTGTTGCTCCTATTTTGATTAAAAGCTTTTCTTTTTTTTCTATGCTTGATGCTCGAGCCGAGTATGATATGAGACAAGTATGTATGATATGCATGGGAGAGACTTATGGCAGAAGGATGATAACACAATCACTATGGTGCACAATAGCGTGGCCCGGCAATTCTCAACTTGCTAGTCTCAATGGGTAAGTAACGCAAAGTGGCTCGGGCTATCAATGCAAAAAGCAAGTTAAGAAGTAAGTGTCGTCGAGGTTACCATCCTTTCTCATGGTTAGTGGTGAAGATGTCTCCAAGTCGATGATGGTGATGACGATGTCACACACTCCTAAGTAGCCGAAACACCTCAGGAAACGGAAATGGCAACACAAAATCGGTCAAGTGCGGAAGGTGGGTGTTTTTGTGATGTTTTTTTGGATGGGGCTAATGGTGGTGGTAGTGGCATGAGTGGATGGCGAATGTCAAGAGCTTCTAAACAAGCTAAAGAACACGAAAAACGGACTTGGGAGGTGGAAGTTATGGCCAAAATAGTGTTGGTAGTGGACTGATTTTGGGGGGTGCGGGCACCCAGGGGTGTGAGGTGCGGGTGCCCGAGGGTGGCTGGGAGAAATGGCCCGGGGGTTCGAGGTGCGGGCACCCGGTGGTGACCGATTTGGGCGGAAATCTTTGGGGAAAGGCCAAAGTCGGTGGATTTCGTGGTGGGAAGGGTGGGGATAGCTGGGGAGGGGCTAGATCCACTTGCCAAACATCAAATCCATGGACCAAAACAACCAAATCTCACAAGATCCAACAAATTGCACGAAAAGTTTTTGGGGCTATTTTTGTGGGGATATTCGGATTTGGACGAAAAACAACAAAATCAAGCTAGCAAATGGGGGGATGGGACTCTGAGATGTGAATAAACCTTGCTCATGATACCAAGATGTTGTAGGGTCAAACCCTATGTGGGATATTTTCACACTTGGTGGGTGAAAAGGAGGAAAAACTCAAGAACACCAAGAACAAAACTCTCAAACAAACCCAAATATCACATCCACTAGAGTAGCATACATGAGATCCACAAGATTACAAGATCAATCCAAGGATAATAGCACTAGGTAAGTTCTTCCCACTAGGTGAGGTCTTGATGTTGATCTTCTCCAAAAGGAGGCCTTGACAATCCAATGGATTCTTCCCTAGGTGGGGGCTTGATCTCCAAAGAGGAGGGGATACAAGGAGCAAAGCTCACAATGTTTAATCTAATACTTTGCTAACCCTACAAATGACCTAGGAGGTGTCCTTATATAGTCTAGGGGCGAAACAAGCTAAGAAAAGAGGGGTACAAAGGCCAAAAGGCCAAAACATGCGGCCGGACGAAGGGGTCCGGGCACCCGGGCAACTTGGACCGAGCACCCGGACTGCTCAGGGGCTGGCTGGCGGGTAGCCGGGCACCCGGGGTGGCGCTGGAGGTGGCCAGGCGGGGTGGCCGCGCACCCGGGGCCTAAAGCCCGGGCACCTGGGGCAGCGGGGGCCGGGCACCCGGCCAGCCAAGGCTCGGGCACCCGGGGGCGCGGCTGTAGGTGGGCAGGAGCCCAGGCACCCGGGGGCTGCAGGTGCCGGGCACCCGGGGCGTCCAGGTTTTTTTCCCACTCTCCTCTATCGGTGTCAAAACCGACGGATCTCGGGTAGGGGGTCCCGAACTGTGCGTCTAGGCGGATGGTAACAGGAGACAACGGGCACGATGTTTTACCCAGGTTCGGGCCCTCTTGATGGAGGTAAAACCCTACGTACTGCTTGATTGATATTGATGATGTGAGTATTACAAGAGTAGATCTACCACGAGATCAAGGAGGCTAAACCCTAGAAGCTAGCCTATGGTATGATTGTTGTTCGTCCTATGGACTAAAGCCATCCGGTTTATATAGACACCAGAGAGGGCTAGGGTTACACAGAGTCGGTTACAATGGTAGGAGATCTACATATCTGTATTGCCAAGCTTGCCTTCCACGCCAAGGAAAGTCCCATTCGGACACGGGACGAAGTCTTCAATCTTGTATCTTCATAGTCTTGGAGTCCGGCGGATGATGATAGTTCGGCTATCCGGACACCCCCTAGTCCAGGACTCCCTCAGTAGCCCCCGAACCAGGCTTCAATGACGACGAGTCCGGCGCGTACATTGTCTTCGGCATTTGCAAGGCGGGTTCCCCTCCATGTTCCATGTGTTTGCCGAATAGTGTCCGATTTCTTCATAAATGTTGCGCTCCTTGGCTTCCACGCCCAATAACGGCCCTCTTCCACGTGTTGTATGAATGCGAAAAGCCAGGGTATTTTTACATTTGACCCCCTAGCTGCGCGAATAAGCCGCCTATAAGAGAGGCGGGGATCCAGATCCGAATCACACCATCCTCCTCCCGCAAGTACTCATCGAAGTGCATCTGACAAAAATCCATTCCAACATGGACAGTCGACGCGGCTCCTCTTCTCGCGCTCCTAGTCCTCAGCCAAGAGACTGGAGGAGATGCTCAGTCCCGCATAGCGAGTTAGTGATGCTCCAAGCAGAGGGATACCTTCCCCCAGCCTTTATGGTTCCGGTTCGAGCCGGACTGGCCACCTACAAGGGTGGGAAGCAGGCGGAGAGGGTCCCCAATCCCTCCAAAGGAGAGCGGGTATGCTTCGTACCCTACCTAATAAGCGGACTCGGATTTCCCATACATCCGTTTCTCCGAGGGCTCCTGGAGTTCTATGGACTCCAACTTCACCACCTCAGACCTGCCTCCATTTTGCACATCGCGGGCTTTGTAGCTCTTTGCGAGCTGTGCTTGGGCATCGAGCCCATTTTGCGCTGTGGAAGAGATTGTTTTGCCTCATACCCCGTTCTCACGAGGGGTCGATATATCAAGTGGGCGAATCCGAAATATGGCGCATCACCAGGACCAGATATCTATCCGGAACCCCGAAGAAGGCGTCCAAAGACTGGCCTTCGGAGTGGTTCTATATGGAAGACGCCCCGCTACCGAATCTAGTTCGAATCGGCCTCCCAGAGTTTAGCTACGCTCCTCTAAAGAAACGCCTGAGTTGGCGCCCGTGGAGCCCTCAACGGGAAGATGATAGGAGCGTCCAATATCTGATGGGCCGGATAAGGTTACTGGCCCATTACGGACTGACCATGATTGGAGTCATGGCCATATGCACTATGCGAGGGGTGCAGCCGCTTCAATATAGGGGCCACCCCATGTGGGATTTCAACGGGGAGAATGACGCCACCCGTGATGGCCGCAAGGGGCCGGGATCGGCCGCCGATCTGGTGAAGATCATGTCTGGCTTGTACAAGGGGGAGAAGGGGGACTTCCTCCACACGAGTCCATTGAATGGATTCTCCATGAATAAACCTTGGAGCTGGGTAAGCGGACATTTATATATCCGATCCGTGCTTTCAAAGATAAGTGTCTTACTTTATGATTTTGACGCGGGAACTGCGCCGGGATGTGGAGGGCATGGAAAGCCCGACTCCACAACCCGAGGATCCGGGAAGATCCCTTGATCCGGCCTCCGGAGAGGATCCAGACATAATGGTGGAACTGATTGACGGGGTGTTCCACCAGCTCAGCATAGATAATGCTCTAGTCGCCATTACGGCTGACTACCCCGGTTTATCTCCGGCTTCTCAGGTGAGTACGACCGAAGTCCTAACACCGTTACTTTTGTAATGCTTATTTCTGACCACCGTGTACCAACGGTGCTTCGCAGGAGGTGCCTTTATGGCCGGAAGCCGAGCCCGCGGCGACTGACCAACAAGGGTCAGTGCGGCCCAACAGGCGGTAGGGGAGTGCAGCGCGAATCGAAACGTCACCGCAGAGGTATGGCGCACCCTTGTCCTTTAATGGAAAGACTCATGGGAGGTACATTAATGCTCATGATTCTTCCAGGAGAAAGAGCGCTCGCCGAACTGAGCCCGGAGAGGTTGCCAACCAAGCCTCTGCCAGCTGGGCTCCAACGCCTGGTCCGGAGGGGGAGGCGAGCGCAAGGCGCGAGCCGGATGCTCCTCCAACGGAGGATGCCAACAGGTTGTCCGCCACCAGGTCTGAGGTGGAGAGTGCCATGAATCACAGGCGCCGCCAGACAGTTCTTCGTGACGTGTGTTTCTCCCCAGAGGCGTTGAATGCCTTTAATGCGGGAGACGCGCACCTCCGTGCTGCTCAAGATGGTTTAACCAGAGCCACGGAGCAGTATGTAAAAGACATACGGGTGAGGAATTTTAATGGTTATATATGCCAGTAGCCCCCGAGACTTAAAATAGTTAAACTAACTGATTTAAGGATCACTTGTTATCCAGGATCTTAAGGAGAAGAATACCCACCTGTCCCAAGAGCTTCAAGAATGCAAGGCCCAAGTTGAGGCCGTGCTAGCCGCTGCCTGGGGAGCCACAGAGACCCCCTTTGGTAATTCATATTTCGAAAAGAGAAGTAGTTTATGTAGTGTATAATCTGACAATAATATTGCAGAGGGTGCCGGACTAGATCTGGACAAGCAACATCTGCTGCGCCAGCTTATGGCCGGCAAGAAGGTGCTTACAAGGGTGCAGCAGGAGAGGAACAAACTCCAAGATGCCAACACCCAGCTGGGCGAAGAACTAAAAGGTGTTCGGGTCCAGCTGTCTAACTCCGTAAAGGAGAATCGACGGCTTCGTCGCGGCATTTACAGTAAGTGCTTGACCAAACTCTTTTGAAAAGAAGAGTTCGGTGAGGAAGTCGATTGACAGAAATGTGTCTGTAGGTGTGCTCACGGGTCGTCCGGCGGAGGAGATGCCTGGTTCCATGGGAGACCCTCTTCCCGAGCTGCTGCAACTGCACGAACGTGTTCGGCAGGCGATAAGCGGCGTCGTTCAGGCCTTATGGCCTTCCGTCTCCCTACCCGAGGGTCTTGGAGGGCTTGCTGAGAAGCTTCAGGGAGTACGGCAGCGTTTCCGTCTGTGGAAGATATCGGCCTGCCGTCAAGGCGCCAGGGAGGCCTGGGCCATGGTGAAGACGCGGTACACGAGGGCTGATCCAAACCACATGGCCGAGGTCTTACCTCTGGGGCCCGATGAGAAGGAGATCCCTGTGAGCCTGATGTACGGCCAAGTAGAGTTGGCCGTGAAATATTCCCGATGGGACTGTAAATTAGACAGCCTATTAGATGGGATTGAAGAGGAGTAAAATCAGTCAGTTTGACGATGTGATTTAAAATGACATGTAAAATGCCTTCTAGCCGGATTGTAGATCGTTTGTCTTTGCGGACCTTTTCGCTTCAACCTCGGGACCCAACATTCTGGAGTGTGTCCGAATACCCTGACGGTTATACAAAAACCGGGGCATGCATGGAGACAAGGCGTAGGGGTCATAAGTGCTTTATCAGACAAGTGCCCAACTAGCTATGTTATATTACATGGTTAGTAAGAAACATATTCCAGGGAGAATAGTTCCGTTAGGGGTTCCTTTCCCTGGGAGGCATGCCCTAAAGTGCATGTCCAGACTACGAAAAGAGCAGAACAAGATTCTGGGGGCAGAGAAATAAATAAGTAATAAATCATCTTTCAGGTCACCGACCGAATATTCCTTAAGAACGCTAGCTTTCGGCTTCACCCAGTCTGAGGTACACATCCGGCTGATCCGGCAGTAACAATCGCAGAGGTGCTCCCTTTACCTCCTAGCCGAACAATCGGGAACTTAGGGGTAAGCACAGGAGCCAGGCAACCCAGCTTGGCCAAAACTTAAGTCATATCGATGCATATAATGGTGAGTAAAAGGTACATGCGGAAGTATGACACATATGTTGGGCATGAAGCCCGTATAGATAAGCTTCTGTTAAAGAAGCCCCCAGGTATAATGAGTGTGAGTAGCACATCAAGTGAGTGCGAACAAAGCGCAGATCAGCCCTCAAGAGGCTTGCACTGAAAGAGGGAGGAAAAAGGAGGGAAAATAAACACAGCGAAAAAATATGAAAGGTGGACGGAGGAAGGAGACGAACTCTCAGTCCGGCGCTAGGCGTAGAATCTTCGGAGACGGGCTGCGTTCCATGGATTTGGCTCAAGTCGGTTGTTAGATGCGTTGCGTAGATGGTATGCACCGCCGGTAAGGACTTGGTCGATGATGAAAGGACCTTCCCATTTGGGCTTAAGTTTGTCCTTTTTCTTGTCCGGCAGGCGTAGAACTAGTTCGCCAACATTGTAAGTTTTAGCCCGTACTTCTCTACTTTGATATCTTCGAGACTGCTGCTGATAGAATGCGGAACGGGATTTTGCCATGTCGCGCTCCTCCTCTAAGGCGTCCAAACTGTCCTGCCGATCCAGCTCAGCTTCTCTTTCTTCGTACATGCGCACGCGAGGTGAGTCATGAAGTATGTCGCAGGGCAAAACTGCCTCAGCGCCGTATACCATCAAAAAATGGTGTGAATCCGGTAGTGCGGTTTGGCGTGGTCCGCAGCCCCCAGAGTATGGAGTCTAGCTCCTCTACCCAGTGCGTGTTAGATTCTGTGAGGGACCGCACTAGTCTGGGTTTAATGCCGCTCATGATTAGACCATTTGCCCGTTCCACTCGACCGTTAGTTTGAGGGTGATAGACTGAAGCGTAGTCGAGCTTGATGCCCATGTTTTTGCACCAGAGTTTAACCTCGTCGGCCATGAAATTCGTGCCATTATCAGTGATGATGCTGTGGGGGACGCCGAAACGGTGTACTACCCCAGATATGAAGTCTATCACAGGCCCGGATTCTGCCGTTTTAACCCGCTTGGCCTCTATCCATTTGGTGAATTTTTCCACCATGACCAATAAGTATTTTTTCTTGTGGGTTCCCCCTTTAAGGGGTCCAACCATGTCAAGCCCCCAGACCGCGAACGGCCAGGTGATGGGTATAGTTTTGAGGGCGGTGGGTGGCATGTGGCTTTGATTAGCAAAGAACTGGCAACCGACGCATCATTGGACTAAGTCCTGAGCATCTGCCCGGGCTGTCGGCCAATAAAATCCTGTACGGAAGGCCTTGCCTACAAGGGCCCGAGCTACGGCGTGGTGCCCGGCGAGTCATGCGTGAGTTTCAGCCAGGAGATTTCGCCCTTCCTCTTCGGAGATACACCTTTGAAGGACTCCGGTTGTGCTTTTATTATAAAGTTCTCCCTCATGGACCTTGTAGGCTTTAGATCGCCGAACTATGCAGCGGGCCTCATTTTGGTCTTCGGGGAGTTCCTGCCTGATTAAGTAGGCTAGGAATGGTTCCGTCCACGGGGCAATTACTGCCATTATTTCGTGGGCTGAAGGTGTTATTTCATTGGCTGAGCCACTGATTGTGTCAGAATGTTCCATGTTGGGTGGTGCAGTTGGTTCTGGGTTGTTATTTCTGGACTCTTCTTCCCATAATATGGATGGCTTAAAGAGCCGCTCTAGGAAGATGTTTGGAGGGACGGCGTCGCGTTTTGCGCCGATGCGTGCCAACACGTCTGATGCCTGGTTATTATCCCGGGCTACATGGTGGAATTTGAGTCCTTTGAACCGAGCTGACATTTTTATGACGGCGTTACGGTAGGCTGCCATTTTTGGATCCTTGGCGTCAAAGTCTCCATTTACTTGGGATATTGCGAGGTTTGAATCCCCGCGCACCTCTAGGCGTTGAATACCCATGGAGATTGCCATCCGGAGACCATGTAGAAGGTCCTCGTATTCGGCTGCGTTGTTGGAGTCCGTGTACATTATTTGAAGTACGTATTGGACCGTGTCTCCGGTTGGGGACGTCAAGACGACGCCATCCCCCAAGCCAGCCAACATTTTGGAGCCGTCGAAATGCATGATCCAATTGGAGTATGCGCCATACTCTTTAGGGAGTTCGGCTTTGGTCCATTCGGCGATGAAGTCGGCCAAAACTTGCGACTTTATGGCTCGCCGTGGTTTGTAGGTTATGTCAAATGGTAAGAGCTCAATGGTCCATTTTGCAATCCTACCCGTCGCGTCGCGATTGTTTATAATATCGTTGAGAGGTACTTCGGAGGCCACCGTTATGGAACACTCTTGAAAGTAGTGTCGCAGCTTCCGGGATGCCATGAACACCGCATACGCTATCTTTTGATAATGTGGGTACCGGGACTTGCATGGGGTTAAGACAGTGGATACGTAGTACACTGGTTTTTGAAGAGGGAATTTGTGCCCTTCTGTTTCTCGTTCGACGATGAGTACGGCGCTGACAACTTGATGTGTTGCCGTGATATATAATAACATAGGTTCGCCCAGGTTGGGCGCGGCCAGGACCGGATTTGTCGCCAATATGGCCCTAATTTCTTCGAGACCGGCCGTTGCAGCATCCGTCCATTCAAAGTGTTCGGTGCGCCGGAGGAGGCGATAGAGGGGCAGTGCCTTTTCTCCCAAACGGGAGATGAAGCGGCTTAGAGCCGCCACGCATCCAGTTAGTTTTTGTATTTGTTTGAGGTCTTTTGGGATATCCAATTGTGACAGAGCTCAGATCTTGGCTGGGTTTGCTTCAATTCCTCTACCGGATACAATGAAGCCCAAGAGCTTTCCAGCTGGTACACTGAAAACACATTTTTCCGGGTTGTGCTTAATTTCGTATGCTCGGAGGTTGTCGAATGTAAGCCTCAAATCGTCTACTAGAGTTTCGACGTGTTTGGTCTTAACGACCACATCGTCTACGTACACCTCCACTGTTTTGCCTATCTGGGTGGCCAGACATGTCTGAATCATGCGCTGATATGTTGCGTCGGTGTTTTTGAGTCCGAAGGGCATTGTGTTGAGGAACAATGGTCCATACGGAGTAATGAATGCCATTGCGGCCTGGTCTTTTTCCGCCATCTTGATTTGATGGTATCTGGAGTATGCGTCGAGGAAGCACAATGAATCGTGCCCTGCGGTAGCATCGATGATTTGGTCGATGTGAGGGAGAGGGAAAGGGTCCTTTGGACAGGCCTTGTTAAGGTCTTTGAAATCGACACAAAGGTACCATTACCAGGTTGGCTAGCCAGTCCGGATGTTTTATATCTCTGATGAATCCGGCTTCTAAGAGTTTGGATAGCTTCTCTCCCATTGTTTGTCTTTTGGGTTCGAAAAATCGCTCAAGAGCCTGTTTGACTGGCTTGAATCCTTTAAGGATATTTAGGCTATGTTCTGCCAGCCTGCGTGGGATTCCTGGCATATCTAAAGGGTGCCAGGCAAAAATGTCCCAATTTTCCCGAAGGAATTCTCGTAGTGCGGCTTCTACATCAGGATTTAATTGTGCCCCAATGGAGGCCGTCTTTGTGGGGTCCATTGGATGGACCTGGAATTTGACTATTTCGTCTGCTGGTTTAAAAGAGGTGGACTTAGACCTCTTATCGAGTATCACATCGTCCCTATCCACCGTGGAGCACAGCGCAGTGAGTTCCTCTGCCGCTAGGGCTTCGGATAATGCCTCTAGGGCCAGTGCGGCTGTCTTATTTTCAGCGCGGAGTGCTATATCTGGATGACTGACAAGAGTGATTATTCCATTGGGCCCGGGCATTTTGAGCTTCATGTACCCATAATGGGGTATAGCTTGGAAGATTGTGAATGCCGAACGCGGCCACTTGGATCGTGACCTCCTCGGACCTGTAATTGTCCGGCGATCCAAACACTACATCTAGTGTGATTTTTCCTGTGCAGCGTACTTCTCGACTAGGGATTATCCCTTTGAAGGTTGTGCTGCTTCGCTCAATGCGGCTCCAGTCAATTTCCATTTTTGGAGGGTTTCCTCGTAGATGAGGTTTAATCCGCTGCCGCCATCCATGAGTACCTTGGTAAGACGAAAGCCGTCAACTATCGGACTGAGGACCAATGCGGCTGGTGCTCGGGCTGTTTGGAATTTAGGTTCGTCGCTGGCATTGAAGGTGATAGCCGTGTCGCTCCATGGATTGGTTGTTGCTACTTGGTAGACTTCGGCGAGGCTGCGGATTGTTTGTTTCCGCATATTATTTGATGCAAAAGTCTCAAAGACTGTTAATACCCTACTGGTACTTTTGGGCTGGTTACCCGGGGCTAGAAAACCTTCGCCACTTTTGGCCACCTGCCGTAGTATCCAACATTCTCGAAGGCTATGTGTTGGAGTGGCGCCCTCTGTACTATGGATTTTACAGGTTCCGTTGAGCCGTCCCTCCAGTACGGTTCCGTGCCCTTTAGGGTTTTTTTGCTTTTTGGTTTTTAACCCAGGTGCTTGAGTATGACGCACCCTTTTATTTCGAACTAGGGTTGTATTCAGGGCCGGATTATCCCAAAACCTGGTTTCGGTTTTCCAGGAACTCTCCATCGCACAGTATTTTTGTACTATGGTCACCAGGTCAGCGAAGCGTGTAACTTCGCGACGACTTATGGCGTTCATGATTCCCTTGTCCGTGCAATTGTTGCAAAAAATTGAGATTGCGCTTTCCTCACGGCAGTCCTTTATCCTGTCCATGACCAGGAGGAATCTAGCCCAGTAATGATGTACTGTTTCATCGGGCTCTTGACGGATTTGGGATAGATCGCTTATGTTTGGGTGGGCGGGCGGAATTAAATTTGGAACCCCGCCCAATCTAAGGCTCAAAGGCCGAGAAGTTTCCGGATTTGGAAGCTTGGATTGCTGGATGTTATCCAACAAATCTGGTCCGATGCCTGACTTAGGTTCAGTACTTGATTGATGTCCGTCCCTCCGCAGGAATCCAGAATGAAGGGATCGGGAATCCGGACATAACTGGTCTTTAACATAGAAGAAGAGTCGCCGCGTTGTTCCTCTACCACGACAACGTGGTGGGTAGCCTGGGGAGAGTTAATTACTGTCAGATCGGTTTTAAGCCAAATCTGATCATAGTCTGTAGCGACTCCCAGGGTGGCGATGCGATCCAAGAGCTCATTTACGGAGGAGAGCTCCATCGGATCTAGCTGCTCGGCGAATTCCGAGTTGACGTGAAGATCGCTTTTGATGACCTGAGAGGTCATTGTCGGAGCGGCAGCCGAACAGGCGATCATAAGAGAATCGGTGGCCAAAGCTCCCTTGAGGACGGCGCCGTCTTTAAAGATGGGAAAAGGCATGCCTCCTGATTGCAACGGCACAGAGGAACTCTCAATGAAAGCACCAATGTCGGTGTCAAAACCGGCGGATCTCGGGTAGGGGGTCCCGAACTGTGCGTCTAGGCGGATGGTAACAGGAGACAAGGGACACGATGTTTTACCTAGGTTCGGGCCCTCTTGATGGAGGTAAAACCCTACGTCCTGCTTGATTGATATTGATGATGTGGGTATTACAAGAGTAGATCTACCACGAGATCAAGGAGGCTAAACCCTAGAAGCTAGCCTATGGTATGATTCTTGTTCGTCCTATGGACTAAAGCCATCCGGTTTATATAGACACCGGAGAGGGCTAGGGTTGCACAGAGTCGGTTATAATGGTAGGAGATCTACAGATCTGTATTGCCAAGCTTGCCTTCCACGCCAAGGAAAGTCCCATCCGGACACGGGACGAAGTCTTCAATCTTGTATCTTCATAGTCTTGGAGTCCGGCCGATGATGATAGTTCAGCTATCCGGACACCCCCTAGTCCAGGACACCCTCATCCTCCTTCTTCACTCTTCTCGCTCTCTCCTTCCTTCTCTTGCTTCAAGGAGGCTCGCAGCTCCGTCTTCTCCTTCTCACGGTCAACTTCCTTGTACCTAAGAGTGAGCAATTTTTCCGTTTGAGGTAGCATCCAATCCTCACACGAATCCAAACGAGACTTGAATAGGAAAGAGTTCACCTCGTTCTTGATGGCGCGTGCATGTGCTCTTGTCATAGGTCCACTTGGTGCTTGCGGTGGTGATGGAGTGTCAGTGCGAGTAGTCGATGGATGCTCCGCATCAAGCTAGCCTGTCATTGTCCTCTCCGCCCGCACAGAGGAGGCGTGCATGGTGGCTGTCGCGGCGGAAGCCGGTCACGCCCGCGCCAATCTTGCAAATCGGTTGCGGACGTGAAATCTACCTTTGAGACCTTGAATGCCACATGGATCTGGAAATCTGAAAGACCCATGTGGGTCAGTCAACTCTTGTGGGCCAGAAGGGCTTCTTCAACCTCCAAAATTTATGCACTGTTCATTTTCTCTTAGGCATCGAGCCGCCAGCCCGCCGCTTGCCTAACTGTCTGCCGTCGTCGCTCCGCCCTCCCCTGAACCGCCTGGCACCGCCATGCTCCCCCACCCTTGCCATCCGTTTAACCCCAGGCACGATCCATTTTTCCCGGCGAACTGCATTCTGCTACATCTTGAGCTTGCGTTGGTTTTCCTTGAAGAGGAAAGGGTGATGCACAATAGTAGCGTAAGTATTTCCCTCAGTTTTTGAGAACCAAGGTATCAATCCAGTAGGAGGCTCCTCAAAAGTCCCACGCACCTACACAAACAAACAAAGAACTCGCAGCCAATGCAATAAAGGGGTTGTCAATCCCTTGACGGCCACTTGTGAAAGTGAGATCTAATAGAGATAGAATGACAAGATAAATATATTTTTGGTATTTTATAATATAGATGCAAAAAGTAAAGATGCAAATAAAAGTAGATTGGAAGCAAATATGATAAGAGATAGACCCGGGGGCCATAGGTTTCACTAGTGGCTTCTCTCAAGATAGCATAAGTATTACGGTGGGTGAAAAAATTACTATCGAGAAATTGATAGAAAAGCGAATAATTATGAGATTATCTAGGCATGATCATGTATATAGGCATCACGTCCGCAACAAGTAGACCGTCTCCTGCCTGCATCTACTACTATTACTCGACACATCGACTGACTCCTGCCTGCATCTAGATTATTAAGTTCATAAGAACAGAGTAACGCCTTAAGCAAGATGACATTATGTAGAGGGATAAACTCATGCAATATGATATAAACCCCATTTTTTTGTCCTCGATGGCAACAATACAATATGTGCCTTGCAACCCTTTCTGTCACTGGGTAAGGACACCGCAAGATTGAACCCAAAGCTAAGCACTTCTCCCATGGCAAGAAAGATCAATCTAGTAGGCCAAACCAAATTGATAATTCGAAGAGACTTGCAAAGATAACTCAATCATAGATAAAAGAATTCAAAGGAGATTCAAATATTTCTCATAGATAAACTTGATCATAAACCCACAATTCATCGGATCTCGACAAACACACCGCAAAAAAGAGTTTACATCGAATAGATCTCCACAAGAGAGGGGGAGAACATTGTATTGAGATCCAAAAAGAGAGAAGAAGCTATCTAGCTAATAACTATGGACCCGAAGGTCTATGGTAAACTACTTACAACTCACCGGAGGGGCTATGGTGTTGATGTAGAAGCCCTCCATGGTCGATTCCCCCTCCGACGGAGCACCGACGAAGGCTCCAAGATGGGATCTAGCGGATACAGAAGGTTACGGTGGTGGAAATTGTGTTTCGTTGGTTCCCTGGATGTTTTTGGGTACGTAGGCTTATATAGGAGGAAGAAGTACATCGGTGGCCGCCTGAGGGGCCCACAAGATAGGGGCGTGCCCTATAGGGGAGGGCGCGCCCTCCTATATCGTGGCCTCTTCGGCTACTGCTTGACTTGCACTCCAAGTCCTCTAGATCACGTTCGTTCCAAAAATCACGCTCCCGAAGGTTTCATTCCATTCGGACTCCGTTTGATATTCCTTTTCTTCGAAATACTGAAATAGGCAAAAAAATAGCAATACGGGCTGGGCCTCCGGTTAGTAGGCTAGTCCCAAAAATGATATAAATGTGTAAAATAAAGCCCATAAACATCCAAAAGGGGTAATATAATATCATGGAACAATAAAAAATTATAGATACGTTGAAGACGTATCAAGCATCCCCAAGCTTAATTCCTTCTCGTCCTCGAGTAGGTAAATGATAAAAACAGAATTTTTGATGTGGAATGCTACCTAGCGTAATTCTCAATGTAATTTTCTTTATTGTGGCATGAATGTTCAGATCCAAATGATACAAAAATAAAAGTTCATATTAACATGAAAATAGTGATACTTCAAGCATACTAATCAAAGTAATCATGTCTTCTCAAAATAACATGGCCAAAGAAAGTTATCCCTACAAAATCATATAGTCTGACTGTTGCTCTATCCTCATCACACAAAGTATTTAATCATGCACAACCCCGATGACAAGCCAAGCAATTGTTTCATACTTTAATAATCTCAAACTCTTTCAACTTTCACACAATACATGAGCGTGAGCCATGGACATATCACTATATGTGGAATAGAATGGTGGTTGTGGAGAAGACAAAAAAGGAGAAGATAGTCTCACATCAACTAGGCGTATCAACGGGCTATGGAGATGCCCATTAATAGATATCAATGTGAGTGAGTAGGGATTGCCATGCAACGGATGCACTAGAGCTATAAATGTATGAATGCTCAACAAAAGAAACTAAGTGGGTGTGCCTCCAACTTGCTTGCTCATGAAGACCTAGGGCATTTTTGAGGAAGCCCATCATTGGAATATACAAGCCAAGTTCTATAATGAAAAATTCCCACTAGTATATGAAAGTGACAACATAGGAGACTCTCTATCATGAAGAACATGGCGCTACTTTGAAGCACAAGTGTGGAAAAAGAGATAGTAGCATTATCCCTTCTCTCTTTTTCTCTCATTTTATTTTTTTCTCTTTTTTTCTTTTTTCTTCTTTTTTTTCTTTATCCTTTTTTTTCTTTTTGGCCTTTCTTTTTTTCTTTTCTTCTTTTCGTAAAGTCCGAAGTCTCATCCCGACTTGTGGGGGAACCATAGTATTCATCATCCTTTCCTCACTAGGACAATGCTCTAATAATGAAGATCATCACACTTTTATGGATTTACAACTCAAGAATTACAACTCAAAGCTAGAACAAGATATGACTCTATATGAATGCCTCCGGCGGTGTACCGGGATATGCAATTAATCAAGAGAGACATGTATGAAAATTATGAAGGTGACCTTGCCACAAATACAATGTCAACTACATGATCATGCAAAGAGCAATATGACAAAAGTAATGCGTGTCATATGAACGGAACGGTGGAAAGTTGCATGGCAATATATACCGGAATGGCTATGGAAATGCCATAATAGGTTGGTATGGTGGCTGTTTTGAGGAAGGTATATAGTGGGTCTATGGTACCGGCGAAAGTTCCGCGGCACAAGAGAGGCTAGCAATGGTGGAAGGGTGAGGTGCTTATAATCGATGGACTCAACATTAGTCAAAAGAACTCATGTACTTGTTGCAAAAATCTAGAAGTCATCAAAAACCAAAGCACTATGCGCATGCTCCTAGGGGGATAGATTGGTATGAAAAGACCATCGCTCGTCCCCGACCGCCACTCATAAGGAAGAAAATCAATAAATAAAATTGTGCTCCAACTTCATCACAAAGCGGTTCACCACACATGCATGCTACGGGAATCACAACCCTCAACACAAGTATTTTTCAAAATCACCTCAACTAGCATGACTCTAATATCACTACCTCCATATCTCAAAACAATTATCCAGCATCAAATTGATCATAGCATCCAATTCTTTTCTGTGATAGTTTTTATTATACCCAACTTGGATGTTCACCATTCTACGACCAACTTTGTAACCATAGCAAATACCATGCTGTTCTAAGAGACTCTCAAAAAGATATACATGAATCATGAGAGACTAGCAATTTCTTCAAAATTAAAACATCACCGTGCTCTAAAAGATATAAGTGAAGCACTAGAGCAAAGAACTATCAAGCTCAAAAGATATAAGTGAATCACATAGAGTATTCTAGCAAATTCTAATCAAGTAGGCTTCTCCCAAAAGGTGTGTACAGCAAGGATGATTATGGTAAACTAAAAAGCAAAGACTAATATAATACATGACGCTCCAAGCAAAACACATATCATGTGGCGAATAAAAATATAGCTCCAAGTAAAGTTACCAATGAACGAAGACGAAAGAGGGGATGCCTTCCCGGGGCATCCCCAAGCATAGGCTTTTGGCTATCCTTGAATATCTTGGGGTGCCATGGGCATCCCCAAGATTAGGCTCTTGCCACTCCTTATTCCATAGTCCATAAAAGCTTTACCCAAAACTTGAAAACTTCACAACACAAAACTCAACAGGAAATCTTATAAGCTCCGTTAGTGAAAGAAAACAAAACCACCACATAAGGTACTGTAATGAACTCATTCTTTATTTATTTTGGTGTTAAACCTACTATATTCCAACTTCTCTATGGTTTATAAACTATTTTACTAGCCATAGATGCATCAAAATAAGCAAACAACACACGAAAAACAGAATCTGTCAAAAACAGAACAGTCCGTAGCAATCTGTAACTAATGCAAACTTATGGAACTCTATAAATCCTACAAACATAGAATGTCCTGGAAAATTTGTCTATTGATCATCAGCAAAAAGAATGAACGCAAAAGAACGTTTCTGTGATTTAACAAAACTAAATTCGTGCGCGCAAAGTTTCTGTTTTTCAGCAGAATCAAATCAACTATCATCATAGGTTATCCTATAGGTTCTACTTGGCACAAACACTAATTAAAAGATAAAAACACATCTAAACACACGGTAGATGCAAGACTTATTACTAAACAGGAACAAAAACAAAAAACACAAATAAAATTGGGTTGCCTCCCAACTAGCGCTATCGTTTAGCGCCCCTAGCTAGGCATAAAAGCAAAGATAGATCTAAGTAGTGCCATCTTTGGCACTAAATTCATAAGTAGCTCGCATGATAGATTCATAAGGTAATTTGACTTTCTTTCTTGGAAAGTGCTCCATGCCTTTATTTAATGGAAATTGGAATCTCATATTCCCTTCCTTCATATCAATAATCGCACCAATCGTTCTAAGGAAAGGTATACCAAGAATAATAGGACAAGAAAGATTGCAATCTATATCAAGAACGATAAAATCTACGGGCACCAAATTTCTATTTGCAACAATTAGAACATCATTGATCCTTCCCATTGGCTTTTTAATGGTGGAATCCGCAAGGTGCAAATTTAAAGAGCAATCATCAAGATCATGGAAACCTAGAATATCACATAAAGTTTTCGGAATCGTGGAAACACTAGCACCCAAATCACACAAAGAAAAACACTCATGATCTTTAATTCTAATCTTTATAGTAGGTTCCCACTCATCATTAAGTTTTCTAGGTATAGAAACTTCCAAATTAAGTTGTTCATCATAAGATTGCATCAAGGCATCAACTATAAGTTTGGTAAAAGCTTTATTTTGACTATAAGCATGAGGAGAATTAACAACAGATTGCAACAAGGAAATACAACCTTCTAAAGAACAATTATCATAATCAAATTCCTTGAAATCCGAGATAGTGGGTTCAATGCTATTTAAAGTCATGACCTCTACAATCCCACTTTTACCAAATTTAGCATCAAGATCTAAAAACTCCGAATTCTTGGGACGCCTTCTAGGTAAAGTTGACTCATCATCAGACCCATAATTATCAAGATTCATATTGCAAAACAAAGATCTAATAGGAGACGCATCAATAACTTTAAGATCTTCATCATTATTTTCATGGAAACTAGAAGACCACGCCTTTATAAAGCTATCTTTCTTAGCACGCAATCTAGCAGTTCTTTCCTTGCACTCATCAATGGAAATTCTCATTGATTTGAGAGGCTCATTGATATCATGCTTAGGAGAAGAAGATCTAAGTTTAAGAGAATCAACATCAAGCGAAAGTCTATCAACGTTCCTAACCAAATCATCAACTTTAAGCAATTTTTCTTCAAGCAAGGCATTAAAATTCTTTTGAGAAATCATAAATTCTTTCACACTATTCTCAAAATCAGAGGGCATCTTATTAAAATTACCATAAGAATTATTGTAGGAATTTCCATAATTATTAGAGGAATTACTAGGGAACGGTCTAGCATTAAAGTTTCCTCTATAAGCATTGTTTCCAAAACTATTCCTACCAACAAAATTCACATCCATAGATCCATTATAATTCTCAATCAAAGTAGAAAAAGTCATATCATTGGGATCAAGAGGAGTATTTTTAGTAGCAAACAATTTCATAAGTTAATCCATCTTTCCACTCAAAACATTGATTTCTTCTATAGCATGCACATCCATAAATCCATTACTAGAAGATCTTTCGGTGTGCCATTGAGAATAGTTAGCCATAATATCATCAAGAAGTTTTGTAGCATCTCCTAACGTGATTTCCATAAACGTGCCTCCCACGGCCGAATCTAAGAGATTTCTAGAAGCAAAGTTCAAACCGGCATAAAAATTTTGTATGATCATCCATAAATTCATACCATGAGTAGGGCAATTGTGAATCATCAATTTAATTCTTTCCCAAGATTGGGCAACATTCTCATGATAAAGTTGTTTAAAATTCATAATATCGTTCCTAAGAGTGATGATCTTAGCGGGAGGAAAATACTTAGAGATAAAAGCATCTTTGCACTTGTTCCAAGAATCAATACTATTTTTAGGCAAAGACGGAAAGAAAACTTTAGCATGATCTCTAAGTGAAAACGGAAATAACTTCAATATAACAATACCATTATCCGTATCTTTCTTCTTTTGCATATCACACAAATCAACAAAGTTGTTTAGATGAGTAGCGGCATCTTCACTAGGAAGGCCGGCGGATTGATCTTTCATAACAAGATTCAGCAAAGCAGTATTAATTCACAAGACTCAACATCATTAAGAGGAGCAATCGGAGTACTAAGGAAATCATTATTATTGGTATTCGAGAAATCACACAATTTGGTATTATCTTGCGCCATGGCAACAAGTAATCCAACACACAAGCAAACCGAAAAACGCAAGCGGAAAGAGAGGAGAAGATTGGGAAAGAGAGGGCGAATAAAACGACAAGGGTGAAGTGGGGGAGAGGAAAACGAGAGGCAAATGGCAAATAATGTAAATGCGAGGGAGATGGGTTTGTGATGGGTACTTGGTATGTCATGACTTGAGCGAAGACCTCCCCGACAACAGCGCCAGAAATCCTTCTTGCTACGTCTTGAGCTTGCATTGGTTTTCCTCGAAGAGGAAAGGGTGATGCAACAATAATAGCATAAGTATTTCCCTCAGTTTTTGAGAACCAAGGTATCAATCCAGTAGGAGGATCCTCAAAAGTCCCACGCACCTACACAAACAAACAAAGAACTCGCAACCAACGCAATAAAGGTGTTGTCAATCCCTTCACGGCCACTTGCGAAAGTGAGATCTAATAGAGATAGTATGATAAGATAAATATATTTTTGGTATTCTATAATATAGATGCAAAAATAAAGATGCAAATAAAAGTAGATTGGAAGCAAATATGATAAGAGATAGACCCGGGGGCCATAGGTTTCACTAGTGGCTTCTCTCAAGATAGCATAAGTATTACGGTGGGTGAACAAATTACTGTCGAGCAATTGATAGAAAAGCGAATAATTATGAGATTATCTAGGCATGATCATGTATATAGGCATCACGTCCGCAACAAGTAGACCGACTCCTGCTTGCATCTACTACTATTACTCCGCACATCGACTGACTCCTGCCTGCATCTAGAGTATTAAGTTCATAAGAACAGAGTAACGCCTTAAGCAAGATGACATTATGTAGAGGGATAAACTCATGCAATTTGATATAAACCCCATCTTTTTATCCTCGATGGCAACAATACAATACGTGCCTTGCAACCCTTTCTGTCACTGGGTAAGGACGCCGCAAAATTGAACCCAAAGCTAAGCACTTCTCCCATGGCAAGAAAGATCAATCTAGTAGGCCAAACCAAACTGATAATTCGAAGAGACTTGCGAAGATAACTCAATCGTACATAAAAGAATTCATAGGAGATTCAAACATTTCTCATAGATAAACTTGATCATAAACCCACAATTCATCGGATCTCGACAAACACACCGCAAAAAGAGTTTACATCGAATAGATCTCCACAAGAGAGGGGGAGAACATTGTATTGAGATCCAAAAAGAGAGAAGAAGCTATCTAGCTAATAACTATGGACCTGAAGGTCTGTCGTAAACTACTCACAACTCATCGAAGGGGCTATGGTGTTGATGTAGAAGCCCTCCGTGGTCGATTCCCCCTCCGGCGGAGCACCGACGAAGGCTCCAAGATGGGATCTCGTGGATACAGAAGGTCACGGTGGTGGAAATTGTGTTTCGTTGGCTCCCTGGATGTTTTCGGGGTATGTAGGCTTATATAGGATGAAGAAGTACGTCGGTGGCTGCCCGAGGGGCCCACGAGACAGGGGGCATGCACAATAGGGCGGGCGCCCTCCTATCTCGTGGCCGCTTCGGCTGCTTCTTGACTTGCACTCCAATTCCTCTGGATCACGTTCGTTCCAAAAATCATGCTCCTGAAGGTTTCATTCTGTTTGGACTCCGTTTGATATTCGTTTTCTTCGAAATACTGAAATAGGAAAAAAAAATAGCAATACGAGTTGGGCCTCCAGTTAGTAGGTTAGTCCCAAAAATGATATATATGTGTAAAATAAAGCCAATAAACATCCAAAAGGGGTAATATAATAGGATGGAACAATCAAAAATTATAGATACGTTGAAGACGTATCACATTCCACACCGAACACTCATAAGATAGATCATGGGCTCCCTGCCTCCCTAATATAGATACTGGGGTAGCTTCTCTGCCATCTCCTTCCTTCGCTCCGTCGAACTTCTTTCACAAATCGACTGACCCAAATTAAACTACTAGTACGTACGTATTAAGTACAGCAGGAACACGAAGATACGAGTAGTAGTGCAAACTATAAGAAGAACAGTAGTAAGACATACTAGTACTACTGTACGTACTAAAGAGTTCAAATAACGAGAAAGAACATAAACATAGTTCTGCTGGGGGCTCAGCACAACACACCCCTGAAATAAGATTAAGCAACTAGTCCGCTTGACACTACAGTAGAACCAGCATGAGCGACAACACTGCCACCTTACTCGGAGTCTGAGTCCACGTGCTTGACTTCGTCCTCGTCCCTCTTCCTCTTCCTCTTCGCCGACGCTTCTTTGCTTGAACCGGACACAGGGCTCTGCTTCTTCATCCAACCCTTGTAGATATTTAAACAAATGTAGGCATCCATTGTTGCATACAAGATGTGATCTTCATCTATTGTCTTTGACTCCCATGCATGATGAAACTTGTGGTGAGTGTTCTTCAGTTGAGCGTACGAAGGATCAATCATGACTGCTGCCAAGGTCAGCATTGAGGGCTTAGAGGAGGACACCAGGCTTTCCTTCTGGAGAATGAAGGGCTGGCCTACAAAGATGCCTATCCGACCCAGCACATTCCTGTGGTTCGTAAAGTCTACAGTAATGAATTTTACTCTTTTGTTCCTGAGGAAGAACTCAAATTCCTGGCACCTAATGTCGTTATGGCATATGTGGTAGACCAAGCACATGTTATGTACACAAACCTGGATCACAGCGGGCTTCTTCTTATCTGCCTCCTTTAGAAGCTTCTCGCTTTCTATGATTGTGGTGTAATCAACATCTAGCCCAGCGACCCACTCATCCTTTGAACTTTTGAACATGCGTAGGAAGCGAGCAAGGTATGCTTCCACTGCCATACGGGTGTAGATGATGGTGAAATCATTGTCGGTGATGGTTCTAACCTGGTACTCAGCGGCGATCATGGAGATTTGGGAGGCCATGGATTTCGGAGGCGGGTTAGGAGAAGTTGAATTGGTGTAATGTGAAAGGATGGCACAACTGGGAGCGAACTATTGTAAGGTAGAAGACGGGGATGAGTAGGGCGTGCGAACGGCGTGGGATTGTTGGCTTGCCCGATGGATAAACGGCTCCATGCTCCCAAAGAGTTCTCGAGTACTATGTGGGACCCACTAGATGTCATGTCTACTAGACCCATATCGTAGGCCTGACGGTATAGCTTCTGCGTGTTCGCACGCCATGTCGGCGCGTGGATATAACTTTACTTAATTCCGTCAATCATCGCGCCTCCCACGACCTTTGCCTCCCACGCGCGGTCGTGCCCTTTGAGACTTCGGACGGCTATAAATGAGCATTTTTTGCCTAATCCGCATGCATGATACTCCCTCTGGTCCTTTTTACTCTGCGTAAGATTTGTGTCAAGTCAAAGTTTGCAAAGTTTTTGACCATCAATATCTACAATACCAAATATATATTTTATGAAACTACATTTTATAATGAGGATAAAAATATTGATTTAATATTGTGAATGTTGATACATTTTTCTATAAGTTTGGTCAAAGTAGAGGTACATTGACTTCAGACAAAACTTATGCACAATGCAGACTAGTTCCTCCGTAGAGGTGCGTGCCATGTCCTATCTAGTCATCACAACTTGGTTAGCTATTAGAGTACTACTACCTCCCTTCTAGTTTAAAGGGCTCGATTCAAAAATTTCACCTACTCTTACCAAGATAGAGATGGTGCAATAGTTTTTTAATCTGCAAAAGTACTCAGTTATTGCTCTCGTTCTTCACAAAAAAATGTGTTTACCAATGCATTATCGCATTGCATGCATGCGTGAACACTAGTAAATGACAAAGATTTTTACAGCACTAGCAAGATGCACATGCGTTGCACGGAACATCAAGATCTTGTGGAGAAAAGGATGAACGAGAGAAGGCCTTATCTGCAAATGCAGAGAGGAGTGCGTGTAAATTGTCATAGTTTCCTTCCTATCCGTTAGATATAGATTGGACGGCCTATATAGATCTGTTACTCTAACCTCCCTCTATTCTTTAATTCTTTGACACATCAGCATGTTTGCTATTCCCGTGTGCATGATACCAGATACTACCACATTACCACAACTATGGCCAGCCTTAATCATCGCATGCAATAATTTAGTACACCTAGATATCTGAACGCCTGCTTGACTCTCCTTCTCCCTCCGGCAGTCCAACTACTCCACCCCATGAGGAAAAAATATGCATGCATGACTCTCCTCCCCCCGTGCTCGTCCAATCCATTGTGACCAGCAATATTTCCACCCCTTCCCTCCCCCGTAATTTACTCCAACAAATATGCCCACATAGTTGTTACGTTAATCACGCAACATATCTTACGGGATGTTGTTTCAGTTACTGAACTGCAAGTGCATTGTGTCACTAAGATGTGGGCACAACAGGCATCTGGCCTGCATGTCAGTGACGCAACTCCACCTGCAGTGAAGTCAGTGAAGCTCAGTCTGTATCTTACGTAGGTGTGCCATTGCTCGCTATAAATATCGCCCCTCCCATCTTCTACCCCTCCCTCTCATGTCGACCACCATGCTATTGCCCCTCCCAAGCCCTAGGCGCTCCTCGCTGCACCATGCGGGCGGTCACACGTCGCCGTTCTGTTCCTCACTGTCACTAGTCGAGGAGTATGCATCGGCTTTCCGCTCCTCGCCGTGACGCGGTGAGGTGGACGCGTCAGCGTTCCCAGTCTCGCCAGTATGTGCATCGTAGGGCGCGTCGGTTCCCCGCTATGAGGATAATGCCGCGCCGCCCATCGAGCACCCTAGCCTTGAGGATCTTTGGAAAGAAATGGATGTCGCCTTGTGGGAGGCTTTGCCTCCGGCAGTGCGCACCAAAATAGATGCATCGAAGAAGGCCGAGGAAGAGATGTGCGCCGCAAGGCATGCTACCTGGCAGGCCTATGTCGCATCCGAGAGAGTCAGGCAATTGGCTCTTTGGCAGAAGGCTTGTGCGAGGGCTGTGAGGGTGGCGGAGCATGCCCGTGCCAAAGCCCTGAGTGAAGTTGGGCCCAAGAGCCTCATCTATGCTTGGCGGTACATGGACCGGGTGCAGGCTTCCAGTGAGGAGGAGTAACTATTGGTGCCGGATCACCACACCGGTGAGATCACGCTCGCCCGCCGGCAACCCGCCAATCAGCACCTCACGAGTTGCGAGGCTAAGGAAGAGGTATTGTGTTCGCGTGTTGGGAAACAGCCGCGCACCAGGGCACTCGTGGCGCACCGCAAGCGCTCCTGCGAGCACTGTGGCTTTTATTAGGAATATAATTTAGTTTCACAAGGTGATCTCATTAGTTTCGTAAGGAATCCTAAGTATGTAAAAGGAAAAGTTTGGAAACCTTGTGTATCGATACGCATTTTGTAAGTACGTGCATATATCACAAACTTTACTATATACTATCGCACTACATGTCTCTCTCTATATATGCTTGCATACTATGCTACTACTATTACTTATGTACGTGCAAATGCATGTTTTAACATTACGATGCGGTTTCTGTAAAAGTAGAAAAACAACACTAGTCAAGCTTGTGAAACGATTCAATGCAAGACAAATGCAAAAATGCTCGTTTGATGGTTTACTTTTAGCTTCCTTCTCTGTGGTTATTTCTCTATCGTACTTTGTACGAAGTATCTCACTGGTCGGGAAGGCATGCAAATTCCCAAACCGCTTCCTACACCTTGTATCAAATTTTTTGCCTAACAAGTTGTGCTGTGCAATTGGAATTCGAACTTGAGTACTACTACTAGGAGTACCAGGGGCCAGTTCATTTAGGCTTCTAGATTAGTAATCCCATAACTACTACCTCTGTCGTGGTATTGGTCCCCATTGTAATATGTGTCAAATTTTAACCTTAAATTTAACCAATGAAATGTTTATGCATGTCACCCAAAATTATATAAATTTTGTTGACATGCATTAACATTTTGTCAGTTAAATATTTTGTCAAAATTTAGCACAAATTACAATGGTGACTAATAAACCAGGCGGAGGTAGTAGTTTAGAAGCCCAAATAAATGAGTGAGGCGTCTAATGTGACTAGTCTTATGGTAACAACTGGGGAAGAGACGGCTTAACTTTTAAGCCGCCAAAAGAACTGGCCCTAGGAGTAGTAGCTAGGGATACTAGGAGTAGTAGCTAGGGTTCAAACGTGCGAGATGAACCGGAGAAAGTAAATGCAGAGAGATGAAATGCAAAAAATACGGAGGGATGTGATGGTTGCTTGTCTGTTTATTTTACAAGGCTACTTATTACTACAAGTAGTGGGGTTTTGTGATATGATGGCTTTACTACCGCGCCACGAGTAGGGGGAGACTCCCGTGCGGTGCCGCCCTCTACACTAGTACTACCTCGGTCGTGGTCTATTAGTCCCCCATTGCATTTGACTGAAGATCTAACTGACAAATGTTAGTGCATGTCAACAAAAACTATATCGTTGGATTCGTATTTGAACATAGTTTTCAATAATATAATTTTTGGTGACATGCATGAGCAATTATCGTACTATATATAATGTTAGCTAAATTTATGGTCATACTAATATATAGTAAGGTTCCCGTGCGTTGCACGGAATAGTGAAATGCAATGATCAGGGAGTTGTTTATTTTTACAAAGTATGTGGGGGTCATCTTGTGTGTAACGAGTATCGATAGGTTTCTTTGGATATTATTTCTAGAGCTCACAAACATCTAGGTGAAATAGATAAAAAAGTATCTTTTGCAAACAAAAGCATTCAACCTGCATCCAAAACTTGTGAAGAAATAACACTTATTGTGCTTTGCAAGAAATGATCTTTAAGTTTTTGAGTATCGATTGTTATACATGTTGGCTACAGATAACATGGCACTTTCTTATAGTCAACAGTTGGCTATACTATTAAGTATTAACCATGCTCATATACACCTGGACGGAGGGACTAAATTAGGATGACTTGGAAAGGGGCAGAGGAGATGTAAGAAATGGTTCATCATAAGTCTTTCACCACTACTGTAGTAAAAGTTCTCAGTTAATATCATAAATGGCAAGCAAGAACCCTAATGGAGCAAAAGCATACATGGAAGATCCTAGACTAAACCATAAATGGATACACTTTTATTCAAGCGCGATACTCTAGTAGAGCAAGATCATGCATGGAAGGTTCTATACTATATAAATAAGAAGTCTCCACATGCTTAGACAGCGGATTACATTGGGCGAAGACTAATGATCAACATTTAACTTGGTAATGAATATGTCTAGGTGAACCTCCTTGGAGTCCCCATGCACCATCCTGGGTGGAAAAATCATACCATGCGTCTTCCATGTCCACATCGGCGGGATCGGAGCAGCTTGGCATAGTCCCATTCAGCGTGATGGAGGCGGTGTGGGCGCCCACGTACCTCTGAGGGGCAGTAACAGTGAGCATGCACCCGTACATCAGCCTCGTGTCAGTGTCAACATCGCGGCGTTGCCCCTAACACACACTACAGAGACAGGGCAGCGGCTTGCTCGGGCCTCGCCGTTGCCCATGATCAAGAGGACACCACTGCCATCCTCCTCCCAGACTAGCAGGCGGCGTTGATCCTCCAACAACTCCGGCACGATGAACGTGTAGCACGTCTCATACTTGATGTTCACCGCCACGGGCCAGTAGTGATCGACGCACGATTGTGTGAGGTGATGCACGAGGGTGGCTGACGAGCCCCAAAACGGTGGCATGCACTCATAGCAGTAGATGCAGGGCACCTTGGAGGCATCAACCAGGCCGTCCATGAAACGGGAGTGGCTATAGGGGACGTTGCGCCAGTTGAATATATGAGCAAGTTACTAAGAGATCTAATACGAATAAGGACAAAATAAATCATGATGGCTATAACAGAGATTAAGCTAATCATGTGGACTAGCATAGTAGATAAACAGATCAAATCTAGGACACATACTAGAAACATGAATTCTACCATGATTTCGAATAGGAAGGACAGAAACACATACGGTGCAACAGGAGCAGCACCGTTGGTGCTGAGGTTGTCGCCCGTGTCGTTGAGGAAGAGGTTGCTGAGGTCGGGGAATAAGTCATCGTCAGTGAAGTCGTCGCTGCCAGCAGTCGCGCGAGTGCGCTCCCCAAATTCGAACAGCGCCCGCCGAATGGAGCGCAGGAGGGAGTGTCTATAGGGGATGTTGCGGCTGCTGAATGGAGCGCATGAGTAGCACGCTAAGTAGTAGATGGTGCTCCTCCCTAGTCTCTATCTCTACTCTTATAAGAAACCGAGTTGGTGATGATGGTGTGCCTGCCATCTTGTAATGTAGACCATCCGATCGATATCTGTCGGATGGAAAGCAAACTATGATAATTTTACAGATAAGGCCTTGCCTCATTCATCCTTATCTCCCACAACCTCATTGCTGAACAGTTAAAAAAGGAAGTCTCTGGAACAATCTGGTATGGTGGCCGCTGCCGGCGCCGTCCATCCCCATGCCTCCGCCCAGTCAGACCACCAGTCACCACCACACCCCACTCCTCCTCACCTTATTTATCATCTTTCTCGACATATCATTTTTTCGATGAAATTCTCGAGATACCATTTTCCCAATAAAATTATCGAGATATCATTAGTTTTTACACATGGGATTACTCCTGCATGGGTTAATCACAACAGGTGTTTTGTAAAAAAAATGCATCTTGATGTTCCATGCAATGCATGGGCATCTTGCTAGTTTTTTGCATATAAATTCCAAACACCACGTAGACACAGTCTTTGATCATTTTACAACTATGTTAGTATAATTGTTAGTGGTGAGCCGGTGCAAGTTATAACCCCGGGTGTTTTAACATTTTTTTAGTAATGATATCTGGCGATTGTTCGCCATGAGCTCAATCCCGGTGAATCACACGTAACCATCAGATTTTCATCCGATGGGGGCCTGTTTTTAAGCCATAGTATTTGACAAAACCACCACCCTTACACACGTATTGTAACTGCATTGCGGGCGTTTGCAACTGCCATGTCTCCCAGCGAACGTTTGATGGGCATTGGAGTTAGCACCGATGGTGGTTCGTAGTCGTTCCATGCTCGGGCACTGAAGTTTGTAACTATTTTAGATTAGAATATACTCCTCCTCCAGTGCTAGTAGTAGAGCAGAGTCCTACTCCACTAATCTATATGCAAACTAGGGCATAGTAGTATGTACCGTAGGGAGTACTAGTACTATGATGTTGTCTGGCATCGATATGACCCTACGCGGCTGGTATGTGTCTCGTAAGTCAAGCGGCGTGATGTAGTCATCATCACATGTCCACTTCCCGGAGCACATATTCCCTTCTTCGTCTTTGTCCGCACATAATCGTCCAATCTTCTTCCATCCCTCTTCCGAAACCCAAGCACTAACAATGGTAGAACCGAGCAGTGTCTGCTGAAAGAGTGGCTAGAATTTGCTCCCCACAAACGTAATCAAGCTCATTGCTACACGTGTGGATAATCTCAGTACCACTCCGCTCGCAGTGTGCTTGTCGGGGTTGTACCGTTTACACAAAGCCCTCAGGCCAGAGCTTTTTATGCCAGCTCCTTGCTTGCCGATGCTGCCTGATCTTCAGAAACGGCGTGTGACGCAGCATAACAATCTTAGGGTGGCGAGCATCAACCCCCTTGACTGCGATCCGATCCCCACCACCCTCAACTACATTAATGGTATGTACTGAGTCAGGATGAACACATCTTGGATGGTGCTCGTCGACGGTCCCGACAACTGGATGCTCGTGGAGGTCTACACCCGGCGATTGATCCCCCTTCCTTCAATTAACACTGCACTGCTTTTTCACCGTGGCCCAGAATACTCAGAATCTTACAGTAGTAAACATGATACCAAGTTTGATTTGCTCAAGGTTGTAATCTGCCAAGTGCCCACAAGATCTGTGAATTATAAAGAATTCAGGCTAATTGCATTCTTCAACCGTGGTCTCGCCAATCTGACAGGTCACTGCGGTAAGTGGATAAATGTGCACGTCCATTGCAAGATCATACATCATACTAATATATAGTAAGGTTCCCGTGCATTGCACGGAATAGTGAAATGCAATGATCAGGGAGTTGTTTATTTTTACAAAGTATGTGGGGGTCATCTTGTGTGTAACGAGTATCGATAGGTTTCTTTGGATATTATTTCTAGAGCTCACAAACATCTAGGTGAAATAGATAAAAAAGTATCTTTTGCAAACAAAAGCATTCAACCTGCATCCAAAACTTGTGAAGAAATAACACTTATTGTGCTTTGCAAGAAATGATCTTTAAGTTTTTGAGTATCGATTGTTATACATGTTGGCTACAGATAACATGGCACTTTCTTATAGTCAACAGTTGGCTATACTATTAAGTATTAACCATGCTTATATACACCTGGACGGAGGGACTAAATTAGGATGACTTGGAAAGGGGCAGAGGAGATGTAAGAAATGGTTCATCATAAGTCTTTCACCACTACTGTAGTAAAAGTTCTCAGTTAATATCATAATTGGCAAGCAAGAACCCTAATGGAGCAAAAGCATACATGGAAGATCCTAGACTAAACCATAAATGGATACACTTTTATTCAAGCGCGATACTCTAATAGAGCAAGATCATGCATGGAAGGTTCTATACTATATAAATAAGAAGTCTCCACATGCTTAGACAGCGGATTACATTGGGCGAAGACTAATGATCAACATTTAACTTGGTAATGAATATGTCTAGGTGAACCTCCTTGGAGTCCCATGCACCATCCTAGGTGGAAAAATCATACCATGCGTCTTCCATGTCCACATCGGCGGTATCGGAGCAGCTTGGCATAGTCCCATTCAGCGTGATGGAGGCGGTGTGGGCGCCCATGTACCTCTGAGGGGCAGTAACAGTGAGCATGCACCCGTACATCAGCCTCGTGTCAGTGTCAACATCGCGGCGTTGCCCCTAACACACACTACAGAGACAGGGCAGCGGCTTGCTCGGGCCTCGCCGTTGCCCATGATCAAGAGGAAGCCACTGCCATCCTCCTCCGAGACTAGCAGGCGGCGTTGATCCTCCAACAACTCCGGCACGATGAACGTGTAGCACGTCTCATACTTGATGTTCACCGCCACGGGCCAGTAGTGATCGACGCACGATTGTGTGAGGTGATGCACGAGGGTGGCTGACGAGCCCCAAAACGGTGGCATGCACTCATAGCAGTAGACGCAGGGCACCTTGGAGGCATCGACCAGGCCGTCCATGAAACGGGAGTGGCTATAGGGGACGTTGCGCCAGTTGAATATATGAGCAAGTTACTAAGAGATCTAATACGAATAAGGACAAAATAAATCATGATGGCTATAACAGAGATTAAGCTAATCATGTGGACTAGCATAGTAGATAAACAGATCAAATCTAGGACACATACTAGAAACATGAATTCTACCATGATTTCGAACAGGAAGGACAGAAACACATACGGTGCAACAGGAGCAGCACCGTTGGTGCTGAGGTTGTCGCCCGTGTCGTTGAGGAAGAGGTTGCTGAGGTCGGGGAATAAGTCATCGTCAGTGAAGTCGTCGCTGCCAGCAGTCGCGCGAGTGCGCTCCCCAAATTCGAACAGCGCCCGCCGAATGGAGCGCAGGAGGGAGTGGCTATAGGGGATGTTGCGGCTGCTGAATGGAGCGCATGAGTAGCACGCTAAGTAGTAGATGGTGCTCCTCCCTAGTCTCTATCTCTACTCTTATAAGAAACCGAGTTGGTGATGATGGTGTGCCTGCCATCTTGTAATGTAGACCATCCGATCGATATCTGTCGGATGGAAAGCAAACTATGACAATTTTACAGATAAGGCCTTGCCTCATTCATCCTTATCTCCCACAACCTCATTGCTGAACAGTTAAAAAAGGAAGTCTCTGGAACAATCTGGTATGGTGGCCGCTGCCGGCGCCGTCCATCCCCATGCCTCCGCCCAGTCAGACCACCAGTCACCACCACACCCCACTCCTCCTCACCTTATTTATCATCTTTCTCGACATATCATTTTTTCGATGAAATTCTCGAGATACCATTTTCCCAATAAAATTATCGAGATATCATTAGTTTTTACACATGGGATTACTCCTGCATGGGTTAATCACAACAGGTGTTTTGTAAAAAAAATGCATCTTGATGTTCCATGCAATGCATGGGCATCTTGCTAGTTTTTTGCATATAAATTCCAAACACCACGTAGACACAGTCTTTGATCATTTTACAACTATGTTAGTATAATTGTTAGTGGTCAGCCGGTGCAAGTTATAACCCCGGGTGTTTTAACATTTTTTTAGTAATGATATCTGGCGATTGTTCACCATGAGCTCAATCCCGGTGAATCACACGTAACCATCAGATTTTCATCCGATGGGGGCCTGTTTTTAAGCCATAGTATTTGACAAAACCACCACCCTTACACACGTATTGTAACTGCATTGCGGGCGTTTGCAACTGCCATGTCTCCCAGCGAACGTTTGATGGGCATTGGAGTTAGCACCGATGGTGGTTCGTAGTCGTTCCATGCTCGCGCACTGAAGTTTGTAACTATTTTAGATTAGAATATACTCCTCCTCCAGTGCTAGTAGTAGAGCAGAGTCCTACTCCACTAATCTATATGCAAACTAGGGCATAGTAGTATGTACCGTAGGGAGTACTAGTACTATGATGTTGTCTGGCATCGATATGACTCTACGCGGCTGGTATGTGTCTCGTAAGTCAAGCGGCGTGATGTAGTCATCATCACATGTCCACTTCCCGGAGCACATATTCCCTTCTTCGTCTTTGTCCGCACATAATCGTCCAATCTTCTTCCATCCCTCTTCCGAAACCCAAGCACTAACAATGGTAGAACCGAGCAGTGTCTGCTGAAAGAGTGGCTAGAATTTGCTCCCCACAAACGTAATCAAGCTCATTGCTACACGTGTGGATAATCTCAGTACCACTCCGCTCGCAGTGTGCTTGTCGGGGTTGTACCATTTACACAAAGCCCTCAGGCCAGAGCTTTTTAAGCCAGCTCCTTGCTTGCCGATGCTGCCTGATCTTCAGAAACGGCGTGTGACGCAGCATAACAATCTAAGGGTGGCGAGCATCAACCCCCTTGACTGCGATCCGATCCCCACCACCCTCAACTACATTAATGGTATGTACTGAGTCAGGATGAACACATCTTGGATGGTGCTCGTCGATGGTCCCGACAACTGGATGCTCGTGGAGGTCTACACCCGGCGATTGATCCCCCTTCCTTCGATTAACACTGCACTGCTTTGTCACCGTGGCCCAGAATACTCAGAATCTTACAGTAGTAAACATGATACCAAGTTTGATTTGCTCAAGGTTGTAATCTGCCAAGTGCCCACAAGATCTGTGAATTATAAAGAATTCAGGCTAATTGCATTCTTCAACCGTGGTCTCGCCTATCTGACAGGTCACTGCGGTAAGTGGATAAATGTGCACGTCCATTGCAAGATCATACATCATACTAATATATAGTAAGGTTCCCGTGCATTGCACGGAATAGTGAAATGCAATGATCAGGGAGTTGTTTATTTTTACAAAGTATGTGGGGGTCATCTTGTGTGTAACGAGTATCGATAGGTTTCTTTGGATATTATTTCTAGAGCTCACAAACATCTAGGTGAAATAGATAAAAAAGTATCTTTTGCAAACAAAAGCATTCAACCTGCATCCAAAACTTGTGAAGAAATAACACTTATTGTGCTTTGCAAGAAATGATCTTTAAGTTTTTGAGTATCGATTGTTATGCATGTTGGCTACAGATAACATGGCACTTTCTTATAGTCAACAGTTGGCTATACTATTAAGTATTAACCATGCTCATATACACCTGGACGGAGGGACTAAATTAGGATGACTTGGAAAGGGGCAGAGGAGATGTAAGAAATGGTTCATCATAAGTCTTTCACCACTACTGTAGTAAAAGTTCTCAGTTAATATCATAAATGGCAAGCAAGAACCCTAATGGAGCAAAAGCATACATGGAAGATCCTAGACTAAACCATAAATGGATACACTCTTATTCAAGCGCGATACTCTAATAGAGCAAGATCATGCATGGAAGGTTCTATACTATATAAATAAGAAGTCTCCACATGCTTAGACAGCGGATTACATTGGGCGAAGACTAATGATCAACATTTAACTTGGTAATGAATATGTCTAGGTGAACCTCCTTGGAGTCCCATGCACCATCCTGGGTGGAAAAATCATACCATGCGTCTTCCATGTCCACATCGGCGGGATCGGAGCAGCTTGGCATAGTCCCATTCAGCGTGATGGAGGCGGTGTGGGCGCCCATGTACCTCTGAGGGGCAGTAACAGTGAGCATGCACCCGTACATCAGCCTCGTGTCAGTGTCAACATCGCGGCGTTGCCCCTAACACACACTACAGAGACAGGGCAGCGGCTTGCTCGGGCCTCGCCGTTGCCCATGATCAAGAGGAAGCCACTGCCATCCTCCTCCGAGACTAGCAGGCGGCGTTGATCCTCCAACAACTCCGGCACGATGAACGTGTAGCACGTCTCATACTTGATGTTCACCGCCACGGGCCAGTAGTGATCGACGCACGATTGTGTGAGGTGATGCACGAGGGTGGCTGACGAGCCCCAAAACGGTGGCATGCACTCATAGCAGTAGACGCAGGGCACCTTGGAGGCATCGAC
>NC_041387.1:199671159-199687614 GCF_002162155.2 Triticum dicoccoides | reverse complement strand
ACCAGGCCGTCCATGAAACGGGAGTGGCTATAGGGGACGTTGCGCCAGTTGAATATATGAGCAAGTTACTAAGAGATCTAATACGAATAAGGACAAAATAAATCATGATGGCTATAACAGAGATTAAGCTAATCATGTGGACTAGCATAGTAGATAAACAGATCAAATCTAGGACACATACTAGAAACATGAATTCTACCATGATTTCGAACAGGAAGGACAGAAACACATACGGTGCAACAGGAGCAGCACCGTTGGTGCTGAGGTTGTCGCCCGTGTCGTTGAGGAAGAGGTTGCTGAGGTCGGGGAATAAGTCATCGTCAGTGAAGTCGTCGCTGCCAGCAGTCGCGCGAGTGCGCTCCCCAAATTCGAACAGCGCCCGCCGAATGGAGCGCAGGAGGGAGTGGCTATAGGGGATGTTGCGGCTGCTGAATGGAGCGCATGAGTAGCACGCTAAGTAGTAGATGGTGCTCCTCCCTAGTCTCTATCTCTACTCTTATAAGAAACCGAGTTGGTGATGATGGTGTGCCTGCCATCTTGTAATGTAGACCATCCGATCGATATCTGTCGGATGGAAAGCAAACTATGACAATTTTACAGATAAGGCCTTGCCTCATTCATCCTTATCTCCCACAACCTCATTGCTGAACAGTTAAAAAAGGAAGTCTCTGGAACAATCTGGTATGGTGGCCGCTGCCGGCGCCGTCCATCCCCATGCCTCCGCCCAGTCAGACCACCAGTCACCACCACACCCCACTCCTCCTCACCTTATTTATCATCTTTCTCGACATATCATTTTTTCGATGAAATTCTCGAGATACCATTTTCCCAATAAAATTATCGAGATATCATTAGTTTTTACACATGGGATTACTCCTGCATGGGTTAATCACAACAGGTGTTTTGTAAAAAAAATGCATCTTGATGTTCCATGCAATGCATGGGCATCTTGCTAGTTTTTTGCATATAAATTCCAAACACCACGTAGACACAGTCTTTGATCATTTTACAACTATGTTAGTATAATTGTTAGTGGTCAGCCGGTGCAAGTTATAACCCCGGGTGTTTTAACATTTTTTTAGTAATGATATCTGGCGATTGTTCGCCATGAGCTCAATCCCGGTGAATCACACGTAACCATCAGATTTTCATCCGATGGGGGCCTGTTTTTAATCCATAGTATTTGACAAAACCACCACCCTTACACACGTATTGTAACTGCATTGCGGGCGTTTGCAACTGCCATGTCTCCCAGCGAACGTTTGATGGGCATTGGAGTTAGCACCGATGGTGGTTCGTAGTCGTTCCATGCTCGCGCACTGAAGTTTGTAACTATTTTAGATTAGAATATACTCCTCCTCCAGTGCTAGTAGTAGAGCAGAGTCCTACTCCACTAATCTATATGCAAACTAGGGCATAGTAGTATGTACCGTAGGGAGTACTAGTACTATGATGTTGTCTGGCATCGATATGACCCTACGCGGCTGGTATGTGTCTCGTAAGTCAAGCGGCGTGATGTAGTCATCATCACATGTCCACTTCCCGGAGCACATATTCCCTTCTTTGTCTTTGTCCGCACATAATCGTCCAATCTTCTTCCATCCCTCTTCCGAAACCCAAGCACTAACAATGGTAGAACCGAGCAGTGTCTGCTGAAAGAGTGGCTAGAATTTGCTCCCCACAAACGTAATCAAGCTCATTGCTACACGTGTGGATAATCTCAGTACCACTCTGCTCGCAGTGTGCTTGTCGGGGTTGTACCGTTTACACAAAGCCCTCAGGCCAGAGCTTTTTAAGCCAGCTCCTTGCTTGCCGATGCTGCCTGATCTTCAGAAACGGCGTGTGACGCAGCATAACAATCTTAGGGTGGCGAGCATCACCCCCTTGACTGCGATCCGATCCCCACCACCCTCAACTACATTAATGGTATGTACTGAGTCAGGATGAACACATCTTGGATGGTGCTCGTCGACGGTCCCGACAACTGGATGCTCGTGGAGGTCTACACCCGGCGATTGATCCCCCTTCCTTCGATTAACACTGCACTGCTTTGTCACCGTGGCCCAGAATACTCAGAATCTTACAGTAGTAAACATGATACCAAGTTTGATTTGCTCAAGGTTGTAACCTGCCAAGTGCCCACAAGATCTGTGAATTATAAAGAAATCAGGCTAATTGCATTCTTCAACCGTGGTCTCGCCTATCTGACAGGTCACTGCGGTAAGTGGATAAATGTGCACGTCCATTGCAAGATCATACATCATACTAATATATAGTAAGGTTCCTGTGCGTTGCACGGAATAGTGAAATGCAATGATCAGGGAGTTGTTTATTTTTACAAAGTATGTGGGGGTCATCTTGTGTGTAACGAGTATCGATAGGTTTCTTTGGATATTATTTCTAGAGCTCACAAACATCTAGGTGAAATAGATAAAAAAGTATCTTTTGCAAACAAAAGCATTCAACCTGCATCCAAAACTTCTGAAGAAATAACACTTATTGTGCTTTGCAAGAAATGATCTTTAAGTTTTTGAGTATCGATTGTTATACATGTTGGCTACAGATAACATGGCACTTTCTTATAGTCAACAGTTGGCTATACTATTAAGTATTAACCATGCTCATATACACCTGGACGGAGGGACTAAATTAGGATGACATGGAAAGGGGCAGAGGAGATGTAAGAAATGGTTCATCATAAGTCTTTCACCACTACTGTAGTAAAAGTTCTCAGTTAATATCATAAATTGCAAGCAAGAACCCTAATGGAGCAAAAGCATACATGGAAGATCCTAGACTAAACCATAAATGGATACACTTTTATTCAAGCGCGATACTCTAGTAGAGCAAGATCATGCATGGAAGGTTCTATACTATATAAATAAGAAGTCTCCACATGCTTAGACAGCGGATTACATTGGGCGAAGACTAATGATCAACATTTAACTTGGTAATGAATATGTCTAGGTGAACCTCCTTGGAGTCCCCATGCACCATCCTGGGTGGAAAAATCATACCATGCGTCTTCCATGTCCACATCGGCGGGATAGGAGCAGCTTGGCATAGTCCCATTCAGCGTGATGGAGGCGGTGTGGGCGCCCACGTACCTCTGAGGGGCAGTAACAGTGAGCATGCACCCGTACATCAGCCTCGTGTCAGTGTCAACATCGCGGCGTTGCCCCTAACACACACTACAGAGACAGGGCAGCGGCTTGCTCGGGCCTCGCCGTTGCCCATGATCAAGAGGAAGCCACTGCCATCCTCCTCCGAGACTAGCAGGCGGCGTTGATCCTCCAACAACTCCGGCACGATGAACGTGTAGCACGTCTCATACTTGATGTTCACCGCCACGGGCCAGTAGTGATCGACGCACGATTGTGTGAGGTGATGCACGAGGGTGGCTGACGAGCCCCAAAACGGTGGCATGCACTCATAGCAGTAGACGCAGGGCACCTTGGAGGCATCGACGAGGCCGTCCATGAAACGGGATTGGCTATAGGGGACGTTGCGCCAGTTGAATATATGAGCAAGTTACTAAGAGATCTAATACGAATAAGGACAAAATAAATCATGATGGCTATAACAGAGATTAAGCTAATCATGTGGACTAGCATAGTAGATAAACAGATCAAATCTAGGACACATACTAGAAATATGAATTCTACCGTGATTTCGAACAGGAAGGACAGAAACACATACGGTGCAACAGGAGCAGCACCGTTGGTGCTGAGGTTGTCGCCCATGTCGTTGAGGAAGAGGTTGCTGAGGTCGGGGAATAAGTCATCGTCAGTGAAGTCGTTGCTGCCAGCAGTCGCGCGAGTGCGCTCCCCAAATTCGAACAGCGCCCGCCGAATGGAGCGCAGGAGGGAGTGGCTATAGGGGATGTTGCGGCTGCTGAATGGAGCGCATGAGTAGCACGCTAAGTAGTAGATGGTGCTCCTCCCTAGTCTCTATCTCTACTCTTATAAGAAACCGAGTTGGTGATGATGGTGTGCCTGCCATCTTGTAATGTAGACCATCCGATCGATATCTGTCAGATGGAAAGCAAACTATGACAATTTTACAGATAAGGCCTTGCCTCATTCATCCTTATCTCCCACAACCTCATTGCTGAACAGTTAAAAAAGGAAGTCTCTGGAACAATCTGGTATGGTGGCCGCTGCCGGCGCCGTCCATCCCCATGCCTCCGCCCAGTCAGACCACCAGTCACCACCACACCCCACTCCTCCTCACCTTATTTATCATCTTTCTCGACATATCATTTTTTCGATGAAATTCTCGAGATACCATTTTCCCAATAAAATTATCGAGATATCATTAGTTTTTACACATGGGATTACTCCTGCATGGGTTAATCACAACAGGTGTTTTGTAAAAAAAATGCATCTTGCTGTTCCATGCAATGCATGGGCATCTTGCTAGTTTTTTGCATATAAATTCCAAACACCACGTAGACACAGTCTTTGATCATTTTACAACTATGTTAGTATAATTGTTAGTGGTCAGCCGGTGCAAGTTATAACCCCGGGTGTTTTAACATTTTTTTAGTAATGATATCTGGCGATTGTTCGCCATGAGCTCAATCCCGGTGAATCACACGTAACCATCAGATTTTCATCCGATGGGGGCCTGTTTTTAAGCCATAGTATTTGACAAAACCACCACCCTTACACACGTATTGTAACTGCATTGCGGGCGTTTGCAACTGCCATGTCTCCCAGCGAACGTTTGATGGGCATTGGAGTTAGCACCGATGGTGGTTCGTAGTCGTTCCATGCTCGCGCACTGAAGTTTGTAACTATTTTAGATTAGAATATACTCCTCCTCCAGTGCTAGTAGTAGAGCAGAGTCCTACTCCACTAATCTATATGCAAACTAGGGCATAGTAGTATGTACCGTAGGGAGTACTAGTACTATGATGTTGTCTGGCATCGATATGACCCTACGCGGCTGGTATGTGTCTCGTAAGTCAACCGGCGTGATGTAGTCATCATCACATGTCCACTTCCCGGAGCACATATTCCCTTCTTCGTCTTTGTCCGCACATAATCGTCCAATCTTCTTCCATCCCTCTTCCGAAACCCAAGCACTAACAATGGTAGAACCGAGCAGTGTCTGCTGAAAGAGTGGCTAGAATTTGCTCCCCACAAACGTAATCAAGCTCATTGCTACACGTGTGGATAATCTCAGTACCACTCCGCTCGCAGTGTGCTTGTCGGGGTTGTACCGTTTACACAAAGCCCTCAGGCCAGAGCTTTTTAAGCCAGCTCCTTGCTTGCCGATGCTGCCTGATCTTCAGAAACGGCGTGTGACGCAGCATAACAATCTTAGGGTGGCGAGCATCAACCCCCTTGACTGCGATCGGATCCCCACCACCCTCAACTACATTAATGGTATGTACTGAGTCAGGATGAACACATCTTGGATGGTGCTCGTCGACGGTCCCGACAACTGGATGCTCGTGGAGGTCTACACCCGGCGATTGATCCCCCTTCCTTTGATTAACACTGCACTGCTTTGTCACCGTGGCCCAGAATACTCAGAATCTTATAGTAGTAAACATGATACCAAGTTTGATTTGCTCAAGGTTGTAATCTGCCAAGTGCCCACAAGATCTGTGAATTATAAAGAATTCAGGCTAATTGCATTCTTCAACCGTGGTCTCGCCTATCTGACAGGTCACTGCGGTAAGTGGATAAATGTGCACGTCCATTGCAAGATCATACATCATACTAATATATAGTAAGGTTCCCGTGCGTTGCACGGAATAGTGAAATGCAATGATCAGGGAGTTGTTTATTTTTACAAAGTATGTGGGGGTCATCTTGTGTGTAACGAGTATCGATAGGTTTCTTTGGATATTATTTCTAGAGCTCACAAACATCTAGGTGAAATAGATAAAAAAGTATCTTTTGCAAACAAAAGCATTCAACCTGCATCCAAAACTTCTGAAGAAATAACACTTATTGTGCTTTGCAAGAAATGATCTTTAAGTTTTTGAGTATCGATTGTTATACATGTTGGCTACAGATAACATGGCACTTTCTTATAGTCAACAGTTGGCTATACTATTAAGTATTAACCATGCTCATATACACCTGGACGGAGGGACTAAATTAGGATGACATGGAAAGGGGCAGAGGAGATGTAAGAAATGGTTCATCATAAGTCTTTCACCACTACTGTAGTAAAAGTTCTCAGTTAATATCATAAATGGCAAGCAAGAACCCTAATGGAGCAAAAGCATACATGGAAGATCCTAGACTAAACCATAAATGGATACACTTTTATTCAAGCGCGATACTCTAATAGAGCAAGATCATGCATGGAAGGTTCTATACTATATAAATAAGAAGTCTCCACATGCTTAGAGAGCGGATTACATTGGGCGAAGACTAATGATCAACATTTAACTTGGTAATGAATATGTCTAGGTGAACCTCCTTGGAGTCCCCATGCACCATCCTGGGTGGAAAAATCATACCATGCGTCTTCCATGTCCACATCGGCGGGATCGGAGCAGCTTGGCATAGTCCCATTCAGCGTGATGGAGGCGGTGTGGGCGCCCACGTACCTCTGAGGGGCAGTAACAGTGAGCATGCACCCGTACATCAGCCTCGTGTCAGTGTCAACATCGCGGCGTTGCCCCTAACACACACTACAGAGACAGGGCAGCGGCTTGCTCGGGCCTCGCCGTTGCCCATGATCAAGAGGAAGCCACTGCCATCCTCCTCCGAGACTAGCAGGCGGCGTTGATCCTCCAACAACTCCGGCACGATGAACGTGTAGCACGTCTCATACTTGATGTTCACCGCCACGGGCCAGTAGTGATCGACGCACGATTGTGTGAGGTGATGCACGAGGGTGGCTGACGAGCCCCAAAACGGTGGCATGCACTCATAGCAGTAGACGCAGGGCACCTTGGAGGCATCGACGAGGCCGTCCATGAAACGGGATTGGCTATAGGGGACGTTGCGCCAGTTGAATATATGAGCAAGTTACTAAGAGATCTAATACGAATAAGGACAAAATAAATCATGATGGCTATAACAGAGATTAAGCTAATCATGTGGACTAGCATAGTAGATAAACAGATCAAATCTAGGACACATACTAGAAACATGAATTCTACCATGATTTCGAACAAGAAGGACAGAAACACATACGGTGCAACAGGAGCAGCACCGTTGGTGCTGAGGTTGTCGCCCGTGTCGTTGAGGAAGAGGTTGCTGAGGTCGGGGAATAAGTCATCGTCAGTGAAGTCGTCGCTGCCAGTAGTCGCGCGAGTGCGCTCCCCAAATTCGAACAGCGCCCGCCGAATGGAGCGCAGGAGGGAGTGGCTATAGGGGATGTTGCGGCTGCTGAATGGAGCGCATGAGTAGCACGCTAAGTAGTAGATGGTGCTCCTCCCTAGTCTCTATCTCTACTCTTATAAGAAACCGAGTTGGTGATGATGGTGTGCCTGCCATCTTGTAATGTAGACCATCCGATCGATATCTGTCGGATGGAAAGCAAACTATGACAATTTTACAGATAAGGCCTTGCCTCATTCATCCTTATCTCCCACAACCTCATTGCTGAACAGTTAAAAAAGGAAGTCTCTGGAACAATCTGGTATGGTGGCCGCTGCCGGCGCCGTCCATCCCCATGCCTCCGCCCAGTCAGACCACCAGTCACCACCACACCCCACTCCTCCTCACCTTATTTATCATCTTTCTCGACATATCATTTTTTCGATGAAATTCTCGAGATACCATTTTCCCAATAAAATTATCGAGATATCATTAGTTTTTACACATGGGATTACTCTTGCATGGGTTAATCACAACAGGTGTTTTGTAAAAAAAAATGCATCTTGATGTTCCATGCAATGCATGGGCATCTTGCTAGTTTTTTGCATATAAATTCCAAACACCACGTAGACACAGTCTTTGATCATTTTACAACTATGTTAGTATAATTGTTAGTGGTCAGCCGGTGCAAGTTATAACCCCGGGTGTTTTAACATTTTTTTAGTAATGATATCTGGCGATTGTTCGCCATGAGCTCAATCCCGGTGAATCACACGTAACCATCAGATTTTCATCCGATGGGGGCCTGTTTTTAAGCCATAGTATTTGACAAAACCACCACCCTTACACACGTATTGTAACTGCATTGCGGGCGTTTGCAACTGCCATGTCTCCCAGCGAACGTTTGATGGGCATTGGAGTTAGCACCGATGGTGGTTCGTAGTCGTTCCATGCTCGGGCACTGAAGTTTGTAACTATTTTAGATTAGAATATACTCCTCCTCCAGTGCTAGTAGTAGAGCAGAGTCCTACTCCACTAATCTATATGCAAACTAGGGCATAGTAGTATGTACCGTAGGGAGTACTAGTACTATGATGTTGTCTGGCATCGATATGACCCTACGCGGCTGGTATGTGTCTCGTAAGTCAAGCGGCGTGATGTAGTCATCATCACATGTCCACTTCCTGGAGCACATATTCCCTTCTTCGTCTTTGTCCGCACATAATCGTCCAATCTTCTTCCATCCCTCTTCCGAAACCCAAGCACTAACAATGGTAGAACCGAGCAGTGTCTGCTGAAAGAGTGGCTGGAATTTGCTCCCCACAAACGTAATCAAGCTCATTGCTACACGTGTGGATAATCTCAGTACCACTCCGCTCGCAGTGTGCTTGTCGGGGTTGTACCGTGTACACAAAGCCCTCAGGCCAGAGCTTTTTAAGCCAGCTCCTTGCTTGTCGATGCTGCCTGATCTTCAGAAACGGCGTGTGACGCAGCATAACAATCTTAGGGTGGCGAGCATCAACCCCCTTGACTGCGATCCGATCCCCATCACCCTCAACTACATTAATGGTATGTACTGAGTCAGGATGAACACATCTTGGATGGTGCTCGTCGACGGTCCTGACAACTGGATGCTCGTGGAGGTCTACACCCGGCGATTGATCCCCCTTCCTTCGATTAACACTGCACTGCTTTGTCACCGTGGCCCAGAATACTCAGAATCTTACAGTAGTAAACATGATACCAAGTTTGATTTGCTCAAGGTTGTAATCTGCCAAGTGCCCACAAGATCTGTGAATTATAAAGAATTCAGGCTAATTGCATTCTTCAACCGTGGTCTCGCCTATCTGACAGGTCACTGCGGTAAGTGGATAAATGTGCACGTCCATTGCAAGATCATACATCATCCATGGTTCTCTATTGCCATTGAACACAAGGGCTTTATTTATGCTGTCGACTCCTTCTATGGCTGGACGTATTGCTGGCCTACTCCAGTCATCGCTACAAACGGCTGTTACGGCAGTATGTGTCGGGGAAACTATACATGGGTTCGAATTTTCCCCTAACTCGTGCGCGGAGAAGCCAAGGACAGAACACCAGAGCAAGAGACCAAGAGACTCAAAGAACCCACTAACAGATCAGAAGGAACCAAGACTGAGACAGAAGGACCAGATGTTATCAAGAGAGATGCCTCCTTTGCTTGGCAGGCAAGCCCGGAAAGGAGCGAGGCCACCCCTAGAAGAAGAGGACCAAGGCGTCCCGGCAGGGCCTTTTGGGACTCGCGGAGCCAAATCACACCATCGACTGCTCCACCACGACCCACGTCGTGGATCAATGCGGTGTCAAGACGCAGGATGATTAAGTGGCAGCCATCCGCCACATGGCGGCCACTTCCTACAAAGTGAACCCACAAATGACACCCGTCTAGAGACGTGTCAAGAGAGAAGGCGCGGAGCTGGCGAATTAGCCTGGCAAGCCTTGCGGGGCAACCAACAACGTGATACTAAGCGGTGCATTAAATGCATGTTGTCAGCCTGCATAGTTAGGTATGATAACACAATTTGCTATACAATTAGTGTCTAATGACCAATTTGCCACTGTGGTAACCCCTTGATCTATAAAAGGTTGCCCATGGCAACGTCCAAGGGGTTAGAGTTTAGATCACTCACACCCCCGTACGCACGTAGTCACCATTGCCCGAAGCTACCCTTGCCGGGCAAGTGTACTATGCACCAACACCACCTTTTCCCTAATCAATCCACCAAAGCAGGAGTAGGGTTTTACGCATCGCGGTGGCCCGAACTTGGGTAAAACTGCCTCTGCGATCCCTGTTGTGCTGCCTTGCGTTGGTCTACTCTTTGTGCAACACGACTCCCCCTGTCGAACCAGCAAGGGGCCGTCCTAGTCGCATAGGTGGTCGCGGTTTCCCGTAACATCTTTGGCGTGCCAGGTAGGGGGAACACTTGCGCGAACCTGAAGACGCAAGCAGCGCATCATCTTCATCACCATCTGCATCATCAACAACACCGTTGATCATGGCGCCCGCGAGGGCGCACAATCAGAGCTGGTACTACCTCTTGAGCTTGCGTTGGTTTTCCCTTGAAGAAGAAAGGGTGATGCAGCAAAGTAGAGTAAGTATTTCCCTCAGTTTTGAGAACCAAGGTATCAATCCAGTAGGAGACGATGCACAAGGTACTAAATAACCACACAAACAATCAACAACTTGCACCCAACGTGATAAAGGGGTTGTTAAGCCCTTCACGGTCACTTGCAAAAGTGAGATCTGATAGAGATACATAAACGGTACAGTAAATATTTTTGGTATATTTGGTTTATAGATTGGAAAGTAAAGATTGCAAAATAGTAGATCAGAAACAAGCAAGATGTAAACGAGATTCAATATGATGGGAAAGAGACCAGTGGGCCATATGTTTCACTAGTGTCTTCTCTCGAGATAGCAAATATTACGGTGGGTGAACAAATTACTACCGAGCAATTGATAGAAAAGCGCATAGTTATGACGACATGTAAGGCAATGATCATGAACATAGGAATCACATCCGTGTCAAGTAGACTAACTCCTGCCTGCATCTACTACTATTATTCCACACATCGATCGCTATCCAGCATGCATCTAGAGTATTATGTCCATAAAGAACGGAGTAATGCATTAAGCAAGATGACATGATATAGTGGATTAACTCGAGCAATATGATGAAAACCCCATCTTTTTATCCTCAATGGCAACAATACAATATGTGCCTTGCTGCCCCTACTGTCACTGGGAAAGGACACTGCAAGATTGAATCCAAAGCTAAGCACTTCTCCTATTGCAAGAAAGATCAATCTAGTAGGCCAAACTAAACCGCTAATTCGAAGAGACTTGCAAAGGTATCAAATCATGCATAAAAGAATTCAGGGAAGAACCAAATAATATTCATAGATAATCTTGATCATAAATCCACAATTCATCAGATCTCGACAAACACACCGCAAAAGACTATTACATTGAATAGATCTCCAAGAACATGGAGGAGAACATGGTATTGAGAATCAAAGAGAGAGAAGAAGTCATCTAGCTAATAACTATGGACCCGAAGGTCTGTGGTAAACTACTCACGCTTCATCGGAGAGGTAATGGAGTTGATGTAGAAGCCCTCCATGATCGAATCCCCCTCCGGTAGGACACTGGAAAAGGTCCCTAGATGGGATCTTACGGGTACAGAAGGTTGCGGTGGTGGAAAAGTGGTTTTTTGGCTCCCCCTGATGTTTTTAGGGTATAAGCATATATATAGGTGAAGGAACTAGGTCAGGGGAGCTACGAGGGGCCCAGGAGGGTGGGGGGCGCGCCCTACCCCCCCTTGGTGCCTGCCTCGTGGCTGTCTTGTCGCGTACAAGAATAATCATCGCGAATGTTCAGATCCGAAAGATTCAATACAAAAGTTTAGTATTGACATAAAAACAATAATACATCAAGCATACTAACAAAGGAATCATGTCTTCTCAAAATAACATGGCCAAAGAAAGCTATCCCTACAAAATCATATAGTCTGGCTATGCTCTATCTTCATCACACAAAATATTTGAATCATGCACAACCTCGAAGACAAGCCAAGGAATTGTTTCATACTTTTGATGTTCTCAAACCTTTTCAATCTTCACACAATACATGAGCGTGAACCATGGATATAACACTATAAGTGGAGTAGAATGGTGGTTGTGGAGAAGACAAAAAGGAGAAGATTGTCTCACATCAACTAGGTGTATCAATGGGCTATGGAGATGCCCATCGATAGATATCAATGTGAGTGAGTAGGGATTGCCATGCAATGGATGCACTAGAGCTATAAGTGTATGAAAGCTCAAAACGAAACTAAGTGGGTGTGCATCCAACTTGCTTGCTCACGAAGACCTAGGGCATTTTGAGGAAGCCCATCACCGGAATATACAAGCCAAGTTCTTATAATGAAAATTCCCACTAGTATATGAAAGTGACAACATTGGAGACTCTCTATCATAAAGATCATGGTGCTACATTGAAGCATAAGTGTGGAAAAAGGATAGTAGCATTGCCCCTTCTCTATTTTTCTCTAATTTTATTTATTTATTTGGGCTTCTCCTTTTTTATGGCCTCTTTTTTCTTTTCTTTTTTTTTCTTTTTTGTCCGGAGTCTCATCCCGACTTGTGGGGGAATCATAGTCTCCATCATCCTTTCCTCACATGGGACAATGCTCTAATAATGAAGATCATCACACTTTTACTTACTTACAACTCAAGAATTACAACTCAATACTTAGAACAAAATATGACTCTATGTGAATGCCTCCGTTGGTGTATCAGGATGTGCAATGATTCAAGAGTGAAATGTATGAAAAAATTACGAATGGTGGCTTTGCCACAAATACGATGTCAACTACATGATCATGCAAAGCAAAATGACAATAATGGAGCATGTCATCATAAACAAAATTGTGGAAAGTTGCATGGCAATATATCTCGGAATGGCTATGGAAATGCCATAATAGGTAGGTATGGTGGCTGTTTTGAGGAAGGTATAAGGTGGGTGTAAGGTATCACCGAAAATTGTGCGACACAAGAGAGGCTAGTAATGGTGGAAGGGTGAGAGTGCGTATAATCCATGGACTCAACATTATTCATAAAGAACTCACATACCTATTGCAAAAATCTATTAGTTATCGAAACTAAGTACTACGCGCATGCTCCTAGGGAAAGAAAGGAACTCCACCCTGTACCCACATGGGTGTGGCCGGGAATGAGACATGAGTACATGATTCATGCGTGCACCTCTTCTTTACGTGCAGGTACGTATGTGGGTGTGTGCGAGAGAGATGGTTTTTGCAAAACAGAGGCAATGTGTCGATGATATCTCAAACAAAAAAATGTAACATATGCAATGTGTGTGATATAGAGTCATGGATAAATCATATATAGAGGGAGCTATCAACGACAACGGAGTGGTTGGATCATCGGCTTGAGATATCGATAGAATCGAAACATGGATGAAGTGTGTGGGTGCGGGATCGATAAAGAGTGCCATCGAATTTGTGTTCTCCCATGTCAAAGATACAGGGCCACTGGCCTACTCGAATGTGAGAGGACAGAGGTGCAGTTTGTCTCTGTGGCATGGATACCTACCTACAACGTTCGACTATCGGTGTGGGGGCGCGAGGGGACAGAGACCTAACTATAGAGAGGTAGATCGACTGGTATATGTGTGGAGAAGGAGAGAGACCTAGTTATATATTGAGGGAGATCGATCGGCATCCATGCATATGTGTAGCAGAGGAATAAGGTTGGGAGAGGGACAAAGGTAGAACGTCGGAGGGTTGGTGGTGGAGTTGCTTCTCACAAATGGTGGGAGAGGCCTGCTAGACAAACATAGAGTATGACTGCAATATCAATAAGAGAGGGGATGTCTGCATGTCTATGCATGTGCGTGTGAGAGACGGGTCGGGAGCTATGCAAGGATGATGAGGGGGGATGATATGATTGTGGTAAGCAGATGTAACTACATAGGAAGAGCAATCGCCGTATGTCTTAGAAAGGGGGAGACATAACTAGTGAGGTACGCTGCTCAATGTGTGGGGAAAAAGACTTATAGTCAACCTAGCTATTTTTAGGGAGATCGATAGGTATACATGCATGCATGCGTGAGAAGCAAATAAGGTCCGGAGAGAGGGAGAGGGGGAGAGGGATGCGACTAGGAGGTGGTGTGAGAGGCCTACTATATCAAGGGAGTGTGTACGAGTATGAGATCGATGAAAAGAGGGGCGGGGTATGCACGTGCGTGGAACCGTATTGGACATAGGGGGGCATGGACGGCGAGAAAAGAAGAGGGAGAGTGTGTTTTTGTGGTACGTGCATTTGGATAGAGAGGTATATCAACCGGTGTGCCAGAAAGAAGGAGCCGGGTGGCTAACACACACCGTGGGAGAATGACCTTAAGAGAAATAATGAATGTGCATGATGGAGGGGACGCTAAGGGAGGGTGAGAGGGGGCGGGTGAGGGAGTCCTGGATTAGGGGGTATCCGGACAGCCAGACTGTGTACAACGTCCGGACTATTGAAGCGTGAAGATACAAGACTCAAGACTTCGGCCCGTGTCCGCATGGGACTCTCCCTTGCATGGAAGGCAAGCTTGGCGATCTGGATATTGTGTTTCCTTTCTTGTAACCGACTCCATGTAAACCCTAGCCCTCTCCAGTGTCTATATAAACTGGAGAGGTTGGTCCTTAGAAGGCCGATCACAATTACAATCATACCATCATAGGCTAGCTTCTATGGATTAGCCTCAATGATCTCGTGGTAGATCAACTCTTGTACTACCCATATCATCAATATTAATCAAGCAGGAAGTAGGGTTTTACCTCCATCGAGAGAGCCCGAACCTGGGTAAACATCTGCGTCCGTTGCTTCCTGTTACCATCATCCTTGACGCACAGATCGGGACCCCCTACACGAGATCCGCCGGTATTGACACCAACATTGGTGCTTTCATTGAGAGTTCCTTTGTGCCGTCGCCGTCTGGCTCGATGGCTCCTTCAATAATCATCAACGATGCTGTCCAGGGTGAGACTTTCCTCCCCGGAAAGATCTTCGTGTTCGGCGTCTTCGCACTACGGGCTAATTCGCTTGGCCATCTGGAGAAGATCGATAGCTATGCCCCCGGCCACTAGGTCAGGTTCGGAAACTTGAACTACACGGAGGATATTCGCAGGGACTTGATCTTCGACGGATTCGGGTCAGCGTCAGGAGCGCCGAACAGTCACGATGAGCACGGCTTAGACCTGCTGTCGGACGATGCTCGGGATATCACCCCGGCATAACCCTCGGATCTAAATCCGTGGTAGATTGCATTGTCTAAGGACGGAGGGCTGGACCCCGCCTCACAGGTCGTACCCGCATCGGTGATGGAGCCGAACACAGGCCTCACTTCTTAGGGAGCCTGTGACTCCGGACCCCCGGATTCATATCCGGTTGTAGGTTCCAGTTCGCGCATCCCCAAGCTCGCCAAGCCTGGTTGGGCTCCGGTGATGGAGTTCACCGCGGCGGACGTCTTTCAGTACTCTCCCTTTGGCGACATGCTGAACTTATTGAAGTCTCTCTCTTTGTCAGGAGACTCTGGGCCGAACTATGTCCGACCTGAGTGGGAAGCAGGCGACGACGGTATTCATTTCCCACCCACCACCCACCTCATTGCCACGGTCGATGATTTAACCGACGAGCTTGGCTTCAACTTCGAGGACATCAACGGTATGGACGACGATGCAGGAGAATTACAGGAGCCACCGCTCATAGGGCGGTGGATGGACACCTCCTCATACGATATATATATGGTGGACACTCCAAAGGAAACCAATGGAGACGAGGCAACGGAGGACAACCCCTCAAGGAGAAAGACAAAGCCCGTGCTTCGTCGGCGCCGCTCCAAGCCCCGCCACATCAACACCGAACCTGGAGACGCAAGCAACCCGGATGGTGCCAAAGAGGAATACAATCCTGATCAATCTACCCTCAAGCTGGCCGGACCGGTCACGATGGGATACTTGGAGAAGGACAACTATACACCCCCCTCCGACGATGAGGTGAGCCTCGGCAATGACGAATTTGGCGTATCTGAAGATCCAGTGGAACAAGTTCGCTTCAGGCGAAGGCTCATGGCCACGGCAAGGAGCCTGCAAAAGAGGCAAGAGCAGCTCAAAGCTGACCAAGACTTGCTAACGGATAGGTGGACCAAGGTACTGGCCACCGAAAGGCACAAACTCGACAGCCCCGATAAAGAGCATACACGGCACTGCTGGCTACCTCAACCCAAGCAGGAGAACCCAAGGCGCCCACCCCGATGCCCTCACATCATTACAGTCCAAGACAATAAAAAGGATATGCAAAGAGCCACCCTCAAGCCTCGGCGCAATGGCAACAAACGTCAAGTCAAGGAAACTGGCACCAGGTCCAGCAAATACCAGTCTGGTCAACAGACAAGGAGCAGCTCAAGCCTATTCGGCACAAGCTACAGGCTCGACCAACCATGCGAAATTCATGGAACTCCTAGAAGGACGGCAAAGCACACCAATAGAGAATGCCGAATCCTCAAAACAAGGCGGTTGGTCGTGGGCCGGAAACAATGAGGAGAGGCGTCTAG
>NC_041387.1:199626727-199670802 GCF_002162155.2 Triticum dicoccoides | reverse complement strand
CGCATCAACAACAACAAGTCAATTGCAGTACCTCCAGACCTAGTAGTCCGAAGGCTCCATAAAAGCCCACACGGGTACCAAGCTACGAATAACATCTCCTAAAAGATGTAAGGCACCTTCCCACCATGCGGTAATTTACCATAGGATAACGGGATAAACCACGTTGACTACATTCCACGTGGTAACTCACTCAGGCCAGCTGTCCGGACACCCATTGCGGAGTCCGCACTACCTCACGGTATAACGGCTGGGCACACCGGGGCCCGATTAGGGACCCTGAGACCAACAACAAGAGGACACCCAGCTGCCTTCAAGCATTTGCATTTACAAACTAACGATTGACGGAGAACAGGATTGGCGGCATGGAATCAGCCCGGACAAACTATGGCAGGAACATGCAGGTAGAAGGCAGTTTGGATTCGCTCTTGATCCACTCACAACCACCTCCAGTCCGGCCACCACAGGTTCCGCGAAATAACACCTCCTTTTTATACATCATCCTACTACAATGCATGGACTTAGAAAATACTCACCAGCCGTCGCTTATCGTCGACGCCCCTTTGCCGCAAGTGACAGCCACGCTTCGCATTCGCCTGGTTACACCAGGGGCTTCACAGTACGGCAATAAAGTTCGACCACCTTTTCGGTTGCTCGGCACCCCGAACTTATAACACTATATTCATCTGCTCCGAATCATGACTTGGGTCATTGGTTGGGTTTGCCCGGCTCCCATGTTTTGGTACCTTATGTTCCGTTCTGTCGGCTAAGGTAGCGCTGGGAGAACTACTGCGATTGTGTCCCGGTTCAGCCGGACAAGCACCTCAGTAGAGAAAGCCGAAAATCGACCGTCATGATGAAGCGAGAGCTGGTCAGCTGTTTGAGAGGTTATAAAATCCTTCAAGATTTATTCCGCACAACGCCATTATAAATGCTGAGTGCGACGGATCGGTCTTCTGATCAGGCGCCAATAGAGCCCCTAGTTCGGCCTTCCGAACACTAGGGGCTGCGCCGACCATACTCGAATTCCTATGGCTAAGTGAGAGTAATAAAGCCTTATAGTCCGATTACCTGGTATGCGGAAAGAGACACCTCCTTAAAAGGACCCAGCTATGGGATAAAGAGTGTTCTGATATATCCCGAACACCCACGTACTCTTTTTACGAGGGGGCAGAAGCCCACGACTGGCCAACTCTCAGGATTTGCATAAAATAAATAGCCGCATAGGAAGAACATATGTCCAAACAAAACAGACAATATATAATAAACGTGCCATTATCCCATATTACAAAAAGCGGCACAAATGCCCTCAGGGAAATATAATGTCTTTAGCACACTTGTCCGCCGCAAGGCAGGCCCCTTTCAGTACACTTTCATTCTAAAGCTCGGGCTTGCGGTGCTCCTTACCCTCCGGCGGCCCCTCAGTCATCAGCTTCTCCGTGTCAAAGCCTCCCCCAATGCACTTTTGCACGGGCAAACGCAATGCGCGCGCCTTCTATATAGACTCAGCGCTTGATAGCATCAAGCCGAGGACAGGCACCCACAATCCTCTTAACGAGTCCGAAGTAACAACTTGGAATTGGCTCCGCAGGCCACAGCCGGACAATTAAGTCCTTCATGGCTAGTTCAGCCTCCTGGTGCAGTCCGACCAGCTGTTTCAGCTGATCGATAAAGGGCACCGGATAGTTCAGCGCCAAATACTGCGACCAGAAATCCCTCTCCGTAGACTTCTTCTCCTCATTGCGGTAGAATTGGGCGGCATCGGATATGCTATGAGGAAGATCCGCAAAAGCCACTGGAAAAATAAGAATTCAGCTTTCCGCTTAGGATTCTTCCCATTATCACATATAAAGAGCTAAGAATAGAGAAGGCCTTACCAGCCGCAACTTTCCGGGCCTCCTGAATGTCCCGCACAGCACCTCAGGCTTCTTCCCGAGCACCTTCCGCAGCCTCGAGAGCTCGAGCGAGTTCGGAGTCTTCCCCTTTTAGACTCTGCTCCAAGCCCTCGCTTTTCTTCACAGCTTCCTAGAGCTCTCGCTCAGCAGCGATAACCCTGACCTCGTGTTTTTCATGAAGCGCATGTTCAGCCTCAGCCTTCTTGTTGGCATCCAAAGCTTTCTTTAGTGCCTCGTATTCGGCACCCGCTCCTAGAGCATACAATACAAACATTTTTCAAAATGCACAACTATTCGCTCGTGCCAACTTCAAGACAAATGTTTTCAACATACCTTGCTTGCCTTTCAGTTGCTTCTTCACAAGGCTGAGTTCTTCCTTGGCCCGTGCAATGTTACGCTTTAGTTTGGACACTTCCGCATTATAAGCGGCCGTCCTCTTGGCAGAAGCCTGTTTTCACATAAAGGGGTATACGTCATTCACATAAGCTCTTGCAAAAGCAGAAGATTTGATCGCCTGCCCAGCTCCATCTTCTCCACCGGATAGCGTATCAAGGGCTACTACTCCTATTATGACAATTCCTCAAAGGTTTCTAAGGAAACATACCTCAAAGGCCTTTATAAGATCAGAGCAGGACTCATTCAGCCCGCTCTCGCCGGACTGAATCTTCTCAACCACCGCACCCATAAGAATGTGGTGCTCATCAATGATAGATGCGTTCTTCAATGCTATCGATAGACCGCCGGGCAGCTCTGCTCGAACAGAGGATGCTGGCGAGGTAGGCAGGCCCCCCATCATCTAAGGTGGTTGTCCGCTCGACTCTGGAACCTTAGAGGTCCCAGGGGCCTTATCCGCCCCCACGTGTCTGGCGACGGGGATATGTCCCCCTCCCAGTCCGGGTCCTCTCGGGACGACACCTCAGTGTCGCGCCTGGACTTTGGGGAAGGGGCCCGCGGAGGCGTCTCGCTTGCGAAGGTGTCTGAGCCCAGTGAATCCTCCGACGAGGACTGTCCGGCGCGAGACCTCGCCGGGCTATTCAAAATGCGGCAACAGTTAAAGCCGATAAACCCGAAAGCGATCCCAGACGTGTACGTGAGTTCGGATTCTTTATACTTACAACTTCCCTAGGGGCTGGGCCCTGGGATCCCACTCCGGGCTGCTGTCGGCAGCCATGGTGGATGTCTCTGGGAGGGAACCTTTACCCCTCTTGGGCGATTCGGCCTCCAGGGACGGGGAAGCTGCACGCTTCCTCCCACCTCCAGAGGGAGGCTCATCTTCCTCTGCTTCCTCCTCTTCGTCCTCCAAAGATGGGGCGTCGCCTGAGTCTCCAGATTTTGCGTCCGAAGCCTCGCAGCGACGGAGGCCACTCCGGGTCTTCTTGACCTTCTTGGAGGCCTCCTTCTTTGGCGCCTCGTAAGGTGCGGGGACCAGCATCTTCGACAGAAGGGGTCCGGCCGGTTCCTCCGACAATGGGGCCGGACAATGTATCTGCTCCACTTTCTTTATCCATCCCTGAGGTCGCGATGAAACACGATTACGATGTCTCCCTCATGAAATGCCAGCTGACACATGAATAGACAGAGCGTGGTTGTGACTTACCGAGCTTGGAAAATGGGATAACTGATACCCACGGTCCTTGGCTGGGCCCGGCCACGATTTGCTGGACTTGAAGAGCACCTTCCAGATATCCTTGTGGGAGGAATCATAAAGCTCCCGAAGGGTTTGGTGCTTGGCTGGGTCGAACTCCCACAAAGTACAAGCACGGCGCTGACAGGGGAGAACCAGCCGAACTAGCATCACCTGGACTACGTCGACAAGTTTGACGTCCCTATCGGCCACACCCTGAATGCGCATCTGGACCAGTGACAGCTCATCGGACGAGGACCATTTCGGGCCCTTCTCGGGCCAGGATGTGAGCCGCAACGGAGCTCTGGATCTGCCACCCACTTTTTGCCATGTGGTTCGATGATATAGAACCACTGCTACTGCCACTCCTTGACGGGGTCGTTGAAAGCGCCTTTCGGCCAAAGAGCCTTGGGCCTCTTGCTTACCATGGCGCCGCCGCACTCGGCGTGTTTGCCACTCACCATGTTGGGCTTCACATTGAAGATTTTCAGCCATAGGCCGAAGTGAGGTGGGATCCGGAGAAAAGCCTCGCACACGACGATGGACGTCGAGATATTGAGGAAGGAGTTGGGGGAAATATCATGCAAATCGATCCCGTGGTAATACATAATTCCCCGAACGAACGGGTGAAGGGGAAACCCGAGACCACGGACGAAATGGGGAAGGAACACGACTCTCTCGTGAGATTCCGAAGTAGGGACGACCTGTCCCGCCGGTGGAAGACGGTGGCCAATCTTCTAGGCCAGATACCCGGCTCCCTGGAGCTTCTTGATGTCCTTCTCCTGGACGTTTGAGGCCATCCATCTGCCTCCTGCTCCGGATCCGGACATCTTTGGAAAACCTCTCTTCGATGGAGGAGAAGAGCGCTTGGGTGTTAGGGCTCGAACAAAGGGGAATGAGCTAGCGGGAGGAGAAGGCGTGGGTAAAAGAGAAAGAAATCTGACCTCTTTATAGAGGCGGTAAATGCTTTTTGCACCTCCCCACTTGCCTGGTGGAACCCATCTGCCTCCCACTCGCCGTGATTAGCGGCGCGGTTAGATTACCCATACCCATATTGATGAGAATACCGTGATATGGGGACACGATCTCTGCTTTGACAGGACGTGTCGAAGAAACCGCCTCGCAATATGTGATGTAGCTGGTTGTGGGAAAAAGGTTCGAAAAATAATCCGACCGTAATAACATGTCAAGTCATTAGAAAAAGTTGTCAGTAGATTGCATTTGTAAAATGTCATTCTCTCTACAGCGGTGTGCAAAGATCATTTTGTGGATCCGGACACGATTGAAGTGTTCAATAATTACTTTGGAGTATTCGGATAAGGAACCCTCCTTGCAATGCCGAAGACAATACTGCGCATCGGACTCATCGTCATTGAAGCCTGGTTCAGGGGCTACTGAGGGAGTCCTGGATTAGGGTGTATCCGGACAGCCGGACTATGTACAACGTCCGAACTATTGAAGCGTGAAGATACAAGACTCAAGACTTCGGCCCGTGTCCAGATGGGACTGTCCCTTGCGTGGAAGGCAAGCTTGGCAATCCGGATATTGTGTTTCCTTTCTTGTAACCGACTCCATGTAAACCCTAGACCTCTCCAGTGTCTATATAAACCAGAGAGGTTGGTCCTTAGAATGCCGATCACAATTACAATCATACCATCATAGGCTAGCTTCTAGGGTTTAGCCTCTACGATCTCGTGGTAGACCAACTCTTGTACTACCCATATCATCAATATTAAGCAAGAAGGAAGTAGGGTTTTACCTCCATCGAGAGGGCCCAAACCTGGGTAAACATCTGTGTCCCTTGCTTCCTGTTACCATCAGCCTTTACGCACAGATCGGGACCCCCTACCCGAGATCCGCCGGTTTTGACATCGACAGCGGGCGTGTGCATGCACGAGAGAAAGTTAGTGCTAGCTACAAAGAGAAGAGGATTGTGTGGGTGTAAAAGACGAATAGAGATCATAATTCATTATGAAAAGTGGATTCGGATATCTGAAGAAGATATAATAGTGTTTTAAACCGACACATGCATGAATATATATAATGGTGATACGCATGTTGTGGTTATGAACATGTTAAACTACATATAATATATAGACCATTTATTTGAATTTGTGATAATGTGTGGCTTTTGCAGCTCAAGGCTAAATACTTGAAATAATGTAGGGGGCGGGGAACTATACATTGTGTGATAAACACAGTGTACGTATGAAAGATGGTTTAGATTATGAAGATCTAGTTAGTACATCAAATGTACTATTATTTGGAATCAACATCAAGTGTGTTCAAAATGTTGAATTCGAGTTCATATAGTACACATAGTTCATATCTATATCTATGGTAATCATGTGGTATGTTGTTAAGATAATATACGATTGATGGTTTAAGTTGGGAACAATCATGATTGTAGATTCTTATTCAAATAGAGAACGAATTCAAATTTAGTTCAAATTTCAGCGGTAGTATAAAAATTTGGAATGCACTAAAATGTTCGTATGAGTAGGTTACATGCATTATACAACCAGCGAAAAAGTTTAATGGGACATAACATGGATTCATAGCTTTGAATAGCATTTGTACAGTAAAACGGGACAAGGCTCTCTCTCTGAGTGATGCGAATAGTTTTATTTTTTCGTTGAGGGGAGTGCGAATTGATTTGGTACGTACATTATTACACATTAGGCATGTCCCTAAAAATTCAACCCTCGCCTTGTTATCCTAAAAATTCAAATATCGTTCTCCCAAAACTCATGCCTTCACCACCCGCGCCTTGCTATCTAGAAATTACAATGCGCGTGAAAACTCCCTCTAGTTGCCAAATCCCGACACGCAAAATCCCTCTTCTAACCTTGAGCCGAAAGGACCGCTAGTTCAAATAAGTGGGGGTACTTTTGTAACACACCCTACATTTTAGACAAGTGCGTCCCTAAGTCATGGTTCCCCCCCTCCCGTCACCTCCTTTTTGCCATTTGAAATCCCATTCCGCCATAACCTCTCTGCTCCAGCCGCGAAATCCCAACCTCCTCCATCTGCCACCCCACTATTTAACAGCTGGAGCCTCTTCCCCGATGATGTCGTCAACCACAATAGCTCCACGCCCCTCATCCACCGCCTCGGATGAGGATCCGTCGTTGAACTCGTCTTCCCGTCGGTTCAGCCGCCATGTCCTCTGTCTCCAAGGAGCTACTCCGACAATCGCCTCATCTATCGCGGATGTTCCATCCCCACAGCACCACTTTAACCTGCTCCACCGGGACCGCAACATCCTCACAGACTCCACGGGTGAAGCCAAGCCCTACTCGGCACCACCAAAGAGGTTGTGCACTCATCGCATCGCACCTTCTCTTTAACTTGACCTCACGGTGGCGCTGGTGCTCGATCCCGCTCCCCCATGGCAGGGCTACCTCGTACTCGGTGCCGCTGGTGACATCTCCATGATGGCTCTCACCCAGTGCGAGGCTCCCTTGGTGGCGGCGTCCATACCAGCCAGAGTTGTTGTTGCTGCTCTGGCTCTCGCTCGCTCGCACTGCGACATTGCTCTTCCCCTTGCTCGTGCTACTACTATGCACTCGCTCGCTCGCTTGCGCTACTGATGCTGCTAAACGGGTTGCTGTAGCTACACAAGTTGCTACTCTAGCTCTAGTTCATGTTGCTGCTCCGACTGCTATCTTCTACTATGTTCCTCGGTAGTCGCCTACTGATTTTAATCACTGTTTCTCTACTACTAGTGCTCGGGCGGCCTAAACTACATGTGAAGTGCATCTCTGCCACCAGTGCATTCAGTTTCGACAGTAAAATTCAGATTCCACAGTAAATTTTAGTTTTAACAGTTAAGTTCAGAGTCTACAATTTTTACCTCATCTGTTGTAGTCAGGTGTTTTTTGGTGATGTACATTTTACAGCTACCACTTTTTGGTAATGTATTTTACGTCATCTATTGGAGATGCTATTAGGTCCCCACTTGAGATTAATGATGTTTGCCTTATTCTGCTTTAGCCTCGACGTCTTACGGCTCGCCGGAGCTGCTCCAATGACAGAACCATCAATCACAACAGGGCAGTACACTGCATGCCGTCTATAGATGCATCAGATCTTCCAGCACACATCCGACAGCCACCTCTGCCGCAACTTCTTCAGTGACCAACCCAATGATGTTGAGGTCGACACGGCTATGCCAAAGAGGTTTTACACTTGTTGCATCACTTATTACTCTACATTCATGTCGATCCATTAGGGCTATTTTGGTTCAAAGGAAAAAGTGAAAAAACGTACCAATATGAAATTTTCCTATTGTACTCTAGTATTCAATTATTCATTCATTTGGTTGAAAGGAATGGAGCAGAACATTCACCTGGAGCTACTTTCATATGCATGAAAATAAGACTAAGTGCAGTAGTGGCAGAATAACCATCTAACTATACACACTTTCATATTGTTTCACTTTAATTTGGCCATGTTTCTTTGCATTCCTCTGCTCTTCCAATACCTGTGAACCAAACACCCAAGTTGACAGAAATCCTGTGTTTACAAATACTCTGTTTCCCACGTGCATTCCTATCCTATTCCGGTGTTTTCCCTATCCCTGAGTTCTTAGAATCCGGCAAGCCGAAGGATACCTTATAGAATTACTTCAGTTACAGATAGGTGTCAAAGAAAACTCTGTGTGGATTGTCTTACTCCTGCCGCAACGTTGTCCACCTCACCTGAGTTGCTCCATCGACAGAAGCATCCACCATACCAGACATCACACCTCCAGACCGTCTTTCGCCGCCTCTGATCTCCTTCCCTACCGCCAGCACCCACCGCAACTACATCACCATCATCGACTCAACAGATGAACCTGAGGAGTACACGGGTGTGATAGCCTAGCTTATTAGGGATGGTAGACTACTCACATCAATAAGGAATTCCTTCTTTTCGGAAGCCCATTCGGAAAGAACTCCAAAGTTAAGCGTGCTCAGCTCGGAGTAATTTCAGGATGGGTGACCGACCGGGAAGATGCTCCCGGGTGCACACGAGTGAGGACAAAGTGCGCAGAAAAGACTAGTATTGATCCGTGGGGCTAGTCTAGATCCCGCCAAGAGTAACGGCCACCAGCGGGTGTGTTCGGGGTGTTACAAGTTGGTATCAGAGCCGACCCCTGCGGTTATACAGATGTTTACGGATAGGTGTGGGGTCATGTTGGTCATGCCGTTTGTGACCCATCATGGCAGGGAACGTTCCTGTGGCATGACGAGGATGTGGTTCCTCTGAGTGTGGCTGTATATGATAGCCTGGCTTCTAAGGGATGGTAGACTACTCATATCAATAAGGACTTCCTTATTTTCTAGAAGCTGTCAACGTCCTGGACCTTGGGGTATCCAGTCCTGCCTGCCTGCGGACCACCGCGTGACTCCATCGACGGCTTGTTACGGCCCAGCTTCAACACCAACACCACAAGACCCTCGCGAGGGGCCAAGCCTCGCGAGGCGGACGATGCCAAGACCCTCGAAGGAGGTGGCCTCCTCAGGAGGGCTCCTGAGGGTAGGAGAGTTCTATGCAAGTTATCTCATGAGGCTCAGCTGACGTGGGCCATGACGACCAAGGCCAGGCGGGCGGCAGGCGGGTGTGGAGTGCAGGTTTCCTCTTCGGTGCAAGGGGGGCAAGCCATAGGCGCGGAGTCCCGAGGAATTAGCCAATGGTTTCCATTCTGGTGCAACAAGACCAAGACCGCCAGGACGGCGCGACGGAGGTCATCACCAAGCCCACCACAGGGTCACGACCAGAGGCTTTTCGCAGGCGAAGAATACTTTTGTCAGGATAGACTGTACTACTTGTCCCCTTTCAAATCCCGCCGTTGTGGGATCCCTTCCCACTCATATTTGGGAAGAGGACCAAGGCCACTATATATAGGACTTAGCCACCACCATAGATGGGAACCGAAATCAGAACAAGTAGAACACCACACCAGCTCAAGAACACCTCACCTCCTGAGGCTTGTTCATCCACTATACTAGTTCATCCATAGCCCCTCGAGGCAATCCACCACACCACGCTAGATTAGGGTATTACACCACAACGGTGGCCCGAACCATTATAAATCTCTGTGTCTTTGTGTCCCTTTGAGCTCGACGAGCTAGGCTAGGAGAATCGCGAGTAGGTAGGCTGGGCAGGTTGAGATCTTCACACGCACCCTAGAGTTCGAACCTCTCAACGGTTGCCGGATCCCTAAATCTGACATTTGGCGCGCCAGGTAGGGGTGCGTCGGATCCTCTCTTCCATCGTTTGATCCGCCACCGTTCCGAGACCTTCATGGCCGCCACGCGCATCGCTCGCGCCGAGCGTTGGGCTGCGGTTGCCGCCCGCGTCACTCAGACGGCTCTGGCGAGTAACGGTTGTGCCCACCGAGCTCCCTCTCTGGTGGCCAACGCCGCCAAGGGGCCTGACGGCCACGAGCATCAAGCATCATCGCTGCACCCGTTGGTGCACCGTGACGGCCGCACCGCTACTCCGTCACTGACCCCAGCAGCTTTGTCATCCCACGCGTGCTGCGGCCAAGTGGACGCGCGGACCGCTCTGCTCACGGCGCAGGAGCTTCTTCGCTACCGTCCGGTGGGTGATCTCTACAAGGAGTGGCTCTCGCAGATCGTCGAACTCATCAGCGTCGCGCACGGGGGCTTCAACGGGTCGGCTCGCTCGCTGCCTCAGCAACCACCTACAGCGGGCGATGTCGCGCACGAGGCTCCTCCTCCACCTACGGCCTGGGGCGCCATCATCGAGCCAAGGCGTATGGCTCCACGGCGCGACCCGCGGCGCCCGGTGCCGGCTCGAGATGACGTGAGATGCCAGGTGGTGCAACGTCCCCAAGGAGAAGCCCGTGTGCTCCCAGCACCCCAGCACCAGGCTCGCGCGCCGCCACAGGAGGTGGCGGTGTGCGTGCACCAGGACCACGTTCCACCCCCTTGACGACCTTCGGTGGCCACAGTAGTATGTCGCGCGTTCACTACGAACCTCAGTAACGTCATCTGGCCGAGCATGTTCAAGCTTGACCTGCCTCCATGCTATGACTGCACAGCAGACCCCGCCGAGTTCCTACAACTCTACGAGTTGAGCATCGAGGCGGCCAACGGCGACGAGAAGATCATGGCAAACTGGTTCCCGATGGCCCTCAAGGATGGCGCACGTTCTTGGATCCTAAAAATGACCGAGGGGTCAATTTCTTCCTCAGAGGAGATGCGCGGCTGCTTCATCGCCAACTTCCGGGGCACTCGCGACCATCCGCCGGCCGCAGGTGACCTACGCCGAGTCAAGCAGCAACCTGGAGAGACCCTGCATAAGTATATCCAGTGCTTCAACAACATTCGCCTCATGATTCCCAAGGTGTCTGATGAGGCCATCATCTCTGCGTTCACCGCTGGCGTCCGCGATGTCAAGATGAAGGAGGAGCTAGCCATCCACGAGGATCTCTGCACCGCTCTAGAGATGTTCAACATGGTGAATAAGTGTGCAAGGGCTGAGGAGGGACGCCTTTCCCTCCTCGAGCTCCCTGATGCTGATCCAGAAGACAAGATGACCAAGGCAAAGGACACATAGTGCAAGGGTCCAGCCATGCTTGCAGCCGAGCCAGAGACCAAGCGCAGCTGGGACCACCCCGAGTCATCCAAGGGCAAGTGGCCGTTCTACGCCTTCCACAACGTCTACAGCCACAACACCAGCAACCGCTAGGAGCTCAGGGCTCTGTGTGACGGGTGCCTCGGTCGACGCCCCGAGCACGATGATCGAGGCTACGGTCGAGGAGGTGGCCGAGGTGGAGGGCAACTGGAGAGAGGAGCCTCTTGAGGACCGCCCTCAGGGCAATGCTGCCTTGCCTCATCTGCCTCCACTGCCAAGAAGGAATGAAGATCACCACCAGGATGAGCGGGTTGTGGGCTTCCAGGAGCCTTGAGCCATTGCCTGCATCTTGGGCGGCTCACAGGCCCCGGCTTCCCACCGTGTCTTCAAGCAGTTTTTGCGCGAGGTGAATGCAGCGCTCCCCAAGCCTGAAGCAACTCGCCCTCTCAAGTGGTCCAAGTGGGCCATCACCTTCGACTCCTTAGACCGGCTCAAGTGCGCGGCCACCGCTGGCGTGCTCCCCATGCTTTGCTCCCCCGTCATCAGCAACGTGACCGTCACCAAGACCCACATTGATGGCGGAGCAGGGCTCAATGTTCTCTCCGTTCAGATGTTCGACAGGCTCCCGGTGTTGTACTACCAGCTGCACCCCACCAAGCCATTCTCAGGAGTGACTGACGGATCGACACATCCGATCGGGCAAGTTCTCCTCCCTGTCACCTTCGGCAAGCGCAACAACTACCGCACCAAGCTCATCGACTTTGGCGTCGCCGATATTTGCCTGCCCTACAATGCCATCCTAGGGTACCCAGCACTGGCCAAGTTCATGGCGGTTGCACACCATGGATACAACGTCCTCACGATGCCAGGAAGTGGCGGCATCATCACGGTCGCCTTCCAATAGAAGGATGCAGTGTGCTCCCTCGAGCGCGCCTTCCAGGCTGCAGCAGTTGAGAACCTAGAAGACGAAGACGGCGCCGTCCCTTCTGAGGTCGCCCCCCAGACGAAGAGGCTGCAGCTGGGCCAGGGATCTCATGAGGGAGCATCACTCGAGGACGCAGCGCTGAGTCTCGCGTCTCCGAATGCGGCGCCTTCACCCATCGCATAGGAAGGCGCGCCCGGCGCCCCTCTCGGGCTGGGCTCGAGGGCTCTCCTTTGGAGGGCCTCAGATCTAGCCAACGTTGCGAGAGTGGCGCTCGGGCACCATGTGGAGGCGCGCTTCAGAGCACGCTTCCCGGGAGAAGGCAGCAGGTGTGGGGCACCGGGCGTTCAGGAGTTCATCAGCAAGGCAATCGAGGAGATTCAGGAAGGAAGGGTTCTACAGGGCGATCATCACCTGCCGCGTGGCATAGCCCATTTCCCTGGCGAGGGTAAGGGGTTCCGTGTCTGCATTGACATCCCGGGGCTCAACAAGGTTGCGTCTCGGTAGCTCATGTGGCCGTCTCGTGTTGGCCGATGCAAGGGTCCGCCTCACAGCTATGTCCGCATGCCTTTCGGCCTGGCGGGCACTCCTGAGGCGTTCCAGTGCTGCATGAGGGATGCTCGGGGGGCCTGCGAGGCCAGGCACAATCCTCGCGGATATGGAGGAGCACCTTCAGGAGCCTCCCAGTCCCTTCGAGCCTCTCGAGGCTCGGCACCGGAGCGGCTCATGAGGAAAAGCTTGAGCGGTGCGTGTTTTTGGCTACTTCAACAACTCTTCAGCGACGGTACCAGGTGACATCTCCCTAGTTCGTTCAGTTTGGGGGCGCCCCTCGGGCTGCATCATCCCCAGGCCGTGTGGGTCCAACCCTACAGCATGTATCATTTTGCATTCACTAGGACTATCTAATCATTTCTGTGTATTTTTCTATGATTGTCACCTCGTGACCGCCGCCTCACGACCTTCATACATTCTGACTAATGCCATTCCCGCATCACTGCACAATACTCACATTGGCATGGCGCTTGTGCTCGGGTCCGTCCCTGCAATGCTGATAAACCCGGGGATCGAGCTCTGGTTCGCGACCCGCCTTTCTGATACGTCTCCAACGTATCTATAATTTTTGATTGTTCCATGCTATTATATTACCCGTTTTGGATGTTTATGGGATTTACTTTATAGTTTTATGTCATTTTTGGGACTAACCTACTATCCGGAGGCCCATCCCGAATTGCTGGTTTTTTTGCCTATTTCAGTGTTTCAAAGAAAAGTAATATCAAACGGAGTCCAAACGGAATGAAACCTTCAGGAGCGATCTTATTGGAACAAACGCCATCCAGGAGACTTGGAGTGGACATCAAGAAGCAGCCGAGGCGGCCACGAGGTAGGAGGGCGTGCCCTAGGCGGGTGGGCGCGCCCCCACCCTCGTGGGCCCCTCGCCACTCCCCTGACCTACCTCCTTCGCCTATATATATCCACGTACCCTGAAAACATCCAGGAGCACCATGAAAAACTATTTCCACCACCGCAACCTTCTATATCTGCGAGATCCCATCTTGGAGCCTTCGCCGGCGCTCCGCCGGAGGGGGAATCGACCATGTAGGGCTTCTACATCAACACCATAGCCTCTCCGATGAGTTGTGAGTAGTTTACCACTGACCTTCGGGTCCATAGTTATTAGCTAGATGGCTTCTTTCTCTCTCTTTGAATCTCAATACAAAGTTCTCCTTGGTCTTCTTGGAGATCTAATCGATGTAACTCTTTTTGCGGTGTATTTGTCGAGATCCGATGAATTGTGGGTTTATGATCAAGTTTATCTATGAGAAATATTTGAATCTCCTCTGAATTCTTTTATGTATGATTGGTTATCTTTGCAAGTCTCTTTGAATTATCATTTTGGTTTGGCCTATTAGATTGATCTTTCTTGCAATGGGAGAAGTGCTTAGCTTTGGGTTCAATCTTGTGGTGTCCTTTCCCAGTGACAGCAGGGGTAGCAAGGCACGTATTGTATTGTTGCCATCAAGGATAAAATGATGGGGTTTATATCATATTGCTTGAGTTTGTCCCTCTACATCATGTCATCTTTCTTAATGTGTTACTCTATTCTTATGAACTTAATACTCTAGATGCAGGTAGGAGTCGGTCGATGTGTGGAGTAATAGTAGTAGATGTAGGCAGGAGTCGGTCTACTTGTCGCGGACGTGATGCCTATATACATGATCATTCCTAGATATTCTCAGAACTATGCACTTTTCTATCAATTGCTCGACAGTATTTTGTTCACCCACCGTAATACTTATGCTATCTTGAGAGAAGCCACTAGTGAAACCTATGGCCCCCGGGTCTATCTTTAATCATATAAGATTCCGATCTATCTTTATTTGCAATCTTTACTTTCAAATCTATATCATAAAAATACCAAAAAAATTAATCTTATCTTTTTATCTCTATCAGATCTCACTTCCGCAAGTTACCGTGAAGGGATTGACAACACCTTTATCATGTTGGTTGCGCGGTTCTTGTTTGTTTGTGTAGGTACGAGGGACTTCTGAGGAGCCTCCTACTGCATTGATACCTTGGTTCTCAAAAACTGAGGGAAATACTTACGGTACTTTGCTCCATCACCCTTTCCTCTTCAAGGGAAAACCAACGCAGTGCTCAAGAGGTAGCAAGAAGGATTTCTGGCGCAATTGCCGGGGAGGTCTTCGCTCAAGTCAAGACATACCAAGTACCAATCACAAACTCATCTCCCTCGCATTACATTAGTTTCCATTTGCTTCTCGTTTTCCTCTTCCCCACTTCACCCTTGCCGTTTCATTCGCCCTCTCTTTTGCATTCGCCTCTTTCACTTGCTTCTTGTGTCGTCGCTTGTCGTCATGGCTAGTCCTCCTATTACCGATAGTACTCCCGATCATGAAGTTCTCAATTTTAAACAAAGAGAGGGAGAAAATTTAAAAGATGCATGGCATAGAATTTGCAATGCTCAAAATAGATCTACTAGGAAGCAATCTACTTCCATTCTTCTTCACAATTTTTATGTAGGCATTACTCCTTGGTATATATTTATTCTTGATGGAATTACAGGAGAGAATTTCTTGGGTAGCCACAATTTTGATGCTTATAATGCTATGTTAAATTTGTTTGGTCCACCACCTCTCTTGGTTAATGGAACTGTCTTAACTCTAGAACATGTGATGCAAAGGCTAGAAATTATTGAAAATAAAGTTTCCACTTTGAGTTAATTGAAAATTTGGATAAAAAGATCCGCAAACAAATTACTCAATATGGATCTAAGGTTGGAGTTTCTCTGAAAAGTTTTAAGGATAAAGAACCTATAGTTAACGAAAGAATAAATCAAGATTCTACAAGAATCAGTAAACTTGAGGATATTATTACCAACTTAGGGGCTGCCTTTTCTTCCGCAAAAAATACTCCAACTCCTCCTACCAAAATTGCCAAATTAATGTATGTTCCTAAAAATAAGGGTGAATCTTCTAGTAAGGAAAATGTGAATCTCAAATCAATAAGTGTTCAGCCCAACTTTCTCGCTTTCATTAAGGAACCTTTTTCTATGAATGAATCTCTTGATTTCTTGCCTAGGAGTTTAATCATTACTAAAAAGAAAGAAACTACTAAGGGTTATAAGTGTTCTATCGAAGAATTGAATACCAAAGATGGCAATACTTAGATCTATTCTCGGTTTTATGCCTAGCTAGGGGCGTTAAACGGTAGTGCTTGTTGGGACGCAACCCAATTTTATTTTTGTTCCTTGCTTTTTTCTTCTGTTTAGTAATAAATAATTCATATAGCCTCTGTTTAGATGTGGTTTTATGTTTTAATTAGTGTTTGTGCCAAGTAGAACCTATATGACAACCTACGGTGATAGTTAATTTGATTCTGCTGAAAAATAGAAACTTTTGCGCGCATAAGAATAATTTTAATAAATCACAGAAAAGTGATTTTTAGTTGATTATTTTTGCAGTAGATCAACAGACAAATTTCCCAGGACTTCCTATTTTGGTAGGATTTTTAGAGTCCCATAAGTATTCGAAAATTGCAGATTGCTATAGACTGTTCTGTTTTTGACAGATTCTGTTTTTCGTGTGTTGTTTGCTTATTTTGACGAATCTATGGCTAGTATCGGGGGGTATGAACCATATAGAAGTTGGAATACAGTTTGTTTAACACCAATATAAATAAGTAATGAGTTCATTACAGTACCTTAAGTGGTGGTTTTTCTTTCTTGCACTAACGGAGCTTATGAGATTTCCTGTTGAGTTTTGCGTTGTGAAGTTCTCAAGTTTTGGGTAAAGATTTGATGGACTATGGAATAAGGAGTGGCAAGAGCCTAAGCTTGGGGATGCCCATACCCCAATATAATTCAAGGACAACCAAAAGCCTAAGCTTGGGGATGCCCTGGAAGGCATTCCCTGTTTCGTCTTCATCTATCGGTAACTTTACTTTGGAACTATATTTTTATTTGCCACATGATATCTGTTTTGCTTGGAGAGTCTTGTATGATATGAGTCTTTGAATTTTAGTCTACCACAATTATCCTTGCTGTACACACCTTTTGGGAGAGACACACATGATTTGGAATTTATTAGAATACTCTATATGCTTCACTTATATCTTTTAAGCTAGATAATTTTGCTCTAGTTCTTCACTTATATCTTTTAGAGCACGGCGGTGGTTTTATTTTGTAGAAATTTTTGATCTCTCATGATTCACTTATATTATTTTGAGAGTCTTTTAGAACAGCATGGTATTTTCTACGGTTATAAAATTGGTCCTAGAATGGTGGGCATCCAAGTTGGGTATAATAAAAACTATCATAGGAAGTGAATTGGATGCTATGATCAATTTGATGCTTGATAAATGTTTTGAGATATAAAGGTGGTAATGTTAGAGTCATGCTAGTTGGGTAATGATGAAATTGATCATTACTTGTGTTGAAGTTGGCAAGTCCCGTAGCATGCACGTATGGTAAAACTTGTTTAACAAATTTGTTGCATGGGGTGCTCTTTTGATTGCCTTCCTTATGTGTGGAGGTCGGGGGCGCGCAATGCTTAACTCCTACCAACCTCCCCCTAGGAGCATGCGTAGTAGTACTTTGCTTCGAGGGCTAATAATTTTTTTGCAATAAGTATATGAGTTCTTTATGACTAATGTGAGTCCATGGATTATACACACTCTTACCTTTTCATCATTGCTAGCCTCTTCGGTACCGTGCATTGCCCTTTCTCATTTTGATAGTTGGTGCAAACTTCACCGGTGCATCCAAACCCCGTGATACGATCCACTCTATCACACATAAACTACCTTATATCTTCCTCAAAACAGCCACCATACCTACCTATTATGGCATTTCCATAGCCATTCCGAGATATATTGCCATGCAACTTTCCAACATTCCGTTTATCATGACACGCATCATCATTGTCATATTGCCTTGCATGATCATGTAGTTGACATTGTATTTGTGGCAAAGCCACCATGCATAATTTTTCATAAATGTCACTCTTGATTTATTGCCCATCCCGGTACACCACCGGAGGCATTCATTTAGGGTCATATTTTGTTCTAGTATCGAGCTGTAATTCGTGAGTTGTAAATAAATAGAAGTGTGATGATCATAATTATTAGAGCATTATCCCTTAAAAAAGGCCAAATAAAAAAAGGCCAATAAAAAAAGAAAGGCCAAATAAAAAAAGGCCCACAAAAGAGAAGAAAATAGAAATAAAGGGGACAATGTTACTATCTTTTTCCACACTTGTGCTTCAAAGTAGCACCATGTTCTTCATATAGAGAGTCTCATATGTTGTCACTTTCATATACTAGTGGGAATTTTTCATTATAGAACTTGGCTTCTATATTCCAACGATGGGCTTCCTCAAAATGCCCTAGGTCTTCATGAGCAAGCAAGTTGGATGCACACCCACTTAGTTTCTTTTGTTGAGTTTTCATACATTTATAGCTCTAGTGCATCCGTGGCATGGCAATCCCTACTCCTCATGTTGACATCAATTGATGGGCATCTCCATAGCCCATTGATTGGCCTCGTCAACATGAGACTTTCTCCTTTTTGTCTTCTCCACACAACTTCCATCATCATATTCTATTCCACCCATAGTGCTATACCCATGGCACGCGCTCATGTATTGCGTGAGAGTTGAAAAAAGTTGAAGCGCGTTAAAAAGTACGAACCAATTTCTTGGCTGAAATCGGGGTTGTGCTTGATGGGAGTATTTTGTGTGATGAAAATGAAGCATAGCCTAATTATATGATTTTGTAGGGATGAACTTTCTTTAGCCATGTTAGTTTGAGAAGACATGATTGCCTTGTTAGTATGCTTGAAGTATTACTATTTCTTATGTCAATATGAACTTTTATTTTGAATCATTTGGATCTGAACATTCATGCCACAATAGAGAAAATTACATTGAAAATTATGCGAGGTAGAATTCCACATCAAAAATTCTGTTTCTATCATTTTCCTACTCGAGGACGAGTAGGAATTAAGCTTGGGGATGCTTGATACGTCTCCAATGTATCTATAGTTTTTTATTGTTCCATGCTATTATATTACCCGTTTTGGATATTTATGGGCTATACTTTACACTTTTATATCATTTTTGGGACTAACCTACTAACCGGAGGCCCAGCCCGAATTGCTATTTTTTTTGCCTATTTCAGTGTTTCGAAGAAAAGGAATAAACGCAATCCAGGAGACTTGGAGTGGACGTCAAGAAGCAGCCGAGGCGGCCACGAGGTAGGAGGGCGCGCCCTAGGGGGGGTGGGCGCGCCCCCACCCTCCGACCATGGAACCATGCTCCCCACCTCACCAGGAGCACGTAGCGCACACCCGTTCATTCTCCCATGCAGCACAACGCCAAACCCGCTGGTGCCCGAGCTCCGGCCGTCGCTGCGAGCTACGTTCCGGTGAGCTCCTGCGCCCCCGCGGCCAACCACCCACCCCTCTGGATGCGGGAGAGCACGGGCTACGCCTCGGTGGTCCCTGCGAGTCCAGCCACCGCCTGTAGCACGTTTCCGAGCCGCGCCATCGGCCAGGCTCCGGCGACCCTGATGTGGCGGATTAGCTTAGTACTAATTACTCGATTAGACTAATCCTAGGTCAATGACAGATGGGCCCCATGCCCTAATTAATCTAGGTTTGTTTCTGTTTAAATTAAAGTAACCCCACGGGCCCCACAGGTCAGTTTGACATGGCCATGTCACACATTGACCGACCCCACACGTCAGTGTTGATCATGCTGACGTGTCTGTTGACTGGGCCCACCTGTCAGCGACACAAATGACACTTGGTCACTGACCAGTGGGCCCCACTGGTCAGCTTTGACCTGGACCTGGTCTGTTGACCAGCTGACATCACAGTGACATAGTGCTGACGCAATAAGTCATTTTTTGGATGAAAGCAATTCAGGAAATTCCAGAAAAAGCCCTAAACTTCTAAAATTCATAAAAAATTATCTGTAACTCCAAATGAAATAAGTTATGTAAGAAACATGATTAGAACAATCCAATCTATCCATCTGTACTGGTTTCATGCATGTTAAAGCAACTTAAACCTATTGTTCATATCAAAACATGATAATGCACTTTATAAATTCATAGCTTGAGTTTGAAATTGAACCTTTGGTTCAAAATGACTCAAACCACCCTGTTTGTAGTTGTATTAGCTAAAACACACTCATTTTTCCATGTCATGATCATGCATCATATTGTGCATTGCATTGATTGTGTTTCCCTCTCTGTTGCCGGTATTTGTTCCCTCTCGATAGATGTGGTTCGACGATGAGTTTGATGACACCGATGAAGCGCTATACTATCTTCAGAAGTGCCAAGCAAGCAAAACACCCTTGTTCATTCTCATACAAACCCACTCTCTCGCTTTGCTCTCTTTTACTGCATTTGGACAACAACGATTCAACTGTTACATGCTGCGATAGTTGAACCCCTTATCCTCTACATGACCTATCATTGCCACAGTAAATAGATAAACCAACTAGCATGAGTAAGAGTTGTTTGATCCTGGATGTGCCTACTCATTCATGATTGTTCGTCATGCCTACTACTACTTAGAGTTGAGTCGGGTATGATTCATCGGGAATGAACTAGAACAGTGATGAACATGTCCTACTTTGTGTGAGCTAAGTGTGTGAACACGATTTGGTAAAGGTAGTGGTGAGAGGCCATGTAGGAGTACATGGTGGGTTGTCTCATTGAAGCCGTCCTTAGGAACTGAGTTCTGTGTTTGTGATCCATGAAACAACTACTACCACACGTTGGGCCCTGAAATATGACCCCACTCGACTTCTTAACCACCCTTGTCCTCTATCCAGGAGTCGCAAGTAGTTTCTGGTGTTTGTAGTTGCTGGAGGCCGTGCGCAGCACCGACCGAAGGGGTGGGCTGTGATGCGGTAGGCACGTGGCCGGGTATGCCGGGCGCCTGTTTGGTGTCGCGGAACCCCGTACACATCATTCGGGGCCGTAAGTGGAAGGGTGCGCCGGTGATCCTCCCTCTTGTCCTTGACGGCAGGGGGCGTCCTTCGGGAATCCTTTGTCTTCAAGCAGCGGGGCCCCATGATAACCCACAAGTATAGGGGATCGCAACAACTTTTGAGGGTAGAGTATTCAACCCAAATTTGTTGAGTCGACACAAGGGGAGCCAAAGAATATTCTCAAGTATTAACAGCTGGGTAGTCAATTCAACCACACCTGTAAGCTTAGAATCTACAGCAAAGTTTTTAGTAGCAAAGTAATATGATAAGGGTGGTAATAGTACCAAAAGTAAAGACAGCAAAAGTAATGTTTTTGGTATTTTGTAGTGATTGTAGCAGTAGCAACATAAAAGTAAATAAGTGAGAACGAGTATATGGAAAACTCGTAGGCACCGGATTAGCGATGGATAAGTATGCCGGATGCGGTTCGTCATGTAACAGTCATAACATAGGGTGACACGGAACTAGCTCCAGTTCATCAATGTAATGTAGGCATGTATTCCGTATATAGTCATACGTGCTTATGGAAAAGAACTTGCATGACATCTTTTGTCCTACCCTCCGGTGGCAGCGGGGTCCTATTGGAAACTAAGGGATATTAAGGCCTCCTTTTAATAGAGAACCGTAACAAAGCATTACCACATAGTGAATACATGAACTCCTCAAACTATGATCATCACTGGGAGTGGTCCCGATTATTGTCACTTCGGGGTTGCCGAATCATAACACATATTTGGTGACTATAGACTTGCAAGATAGGATCAAGAACACACATATATTCATGAAAACATAATAGGTTCAGATCTGAAAATCATGGCACTCGGGCCCTAGTGACAAGCATTAAGCATAGCAAAGTCATAGCAACATCAGTCTCAGAACATAATGGATACTAGGGATCAAAACCTAACAAAACTAACTCGATTACATGATAAATCTCATCTAACCCATCACCGTCCAGCAAGCCTACGATGCAATTACTCACGCACGGCAGTGATCATCATGAAATTGGTGATGGAGGATGGTTGATGATGACGACGGCGACGAATCCCCCTCTCCGGAGCCCCGAACGGACTCCAGATCAGCCCTCCCGAGAGAGATTAGGGTGCGGCGGCGGCTCCGTATCGTAAAACGTGATGATTTCTTCTGATTTTTTTTCTCCCCGAAAGCCAATATATGGAGTTGGAGTTGGCGTCGGAGGGCCATCAGGGGGCCCACGAGGTAGGGGGCGCGCCCGGGGGGGCGCCCCCCACCCTCGTGGACAGGGTGTGACCCCCTGGTCTTCATCTTTTGCGAGGATTTTTTATTGTTTTTTCTAAGGTGTTCCGTGGAGTTTCAGGTTACTCCGAGAACTTTTATTTTCTGCACATAAAACAACACCATGGCAATTCTGTTGAAAACAGCGTTAGTCCGGGTTAGTTCCATTCAAATCATACAAGTTAGAGTCCAAAACAAGGGCAAAAGTGTTTGGAAAAGTAGATACGACGGAGACGTATCAACTCCCCCAAGCTTAAACCCTTGCTTGTCCTCAAGCAATTCAGTTGACAAACTAAAAGAGAAAAAGAAAAACTTTTACAAATTGTGTTTCCTCTTATTGTTGTAAACATGAAAAGCCAACATTCAAGTTTCAGCAAATATTATGAACTAACCATACTCACAATCACACGTAGGTCTCACAATTACTCATATCAATAGCATAATCAGCTAGCGAGCCATAATAATAAAACTCGGATGAAAACACTTTCTCAAAATAATCATAACATGATATAACAAAATGGTATCTCGCTAGCCCTTTCTGAGACCGCAAAACATAAATGCAGAGAACCTTTAAAGATCAAGGACTGACTAAACATTGTAATTCATGGTAAAAGAGATCCAGTCAAGTCATACCCAATATAAACCAATAATAATGAATGCAAACGACAGTGTGCTCTCCAGCGGGTGCTTTTTAATAAGAAGGGTGATGACTCAACATAAAAGTAAATAGATAGGCCCTTCACAGAGGGAAGCAGGGATTTGTAGAGGTGCCAGAGCTCGGTTTTGAAAAAGAGATAAATTATATTTTGAGCGGCATACTTTTATTGTCAAGATAGCAACTAAAAGACGACGATATCTTCCATGCTAAACAGATTATAGGCGGTTCCCAAACAGAATGGTAAAGTTTATACTCCCCCTCGTCCACAAGCATCAATCCATGGCTTGCTCGAAACAACGAGTGCCTCCAACATTCAACGGGTCCTAGGGGGAGTTTTGTTTGCCATTATTTTGATTTAGTTTGCATAAAGCATGGGACTGGGCATCCCGGATACTAGCCATTTTCTCGTGAATGAGGAGCGGAGTCCACTCCTCTTGAGAATAACCAGCCTAACATGGATGATAAGGGCAACTCTAGTTGACATATGAGCTATTCGAGCATGCAAAACAGAATGTTTATTTGAAGGTTTAGAGTTTGGCACATACAAATTTACTTGGAACGGCATGTCAATACCGCATATAGGAAGGTATAGTGGACTCATAAGGAACAACTTTGGGGTTTAAGGAGTTTGGATGCACAAGCAGTATTCCCGCTTAGTACAGGTGAAGGCTAGCAAAAGACTGGGAAGCGACCAACTGAGAGAGCGACAACAGTCGTAAACATGCATTAAAATTAATTTACACCGAACACAAGCATGAGTAGGATATAATCCACCATGCACATAAATATCATGAAGGCTATGTTGATTTGATTCAACTACATGCGTGAACATGTGCCAAGTCTAGTCACTCAATACATTTAAAGGAGGATACCATTCCATCATACCACATCGTAATCATTCTAATAGCATGTTGGCTTGCAAGGTAAACCATTATAACTCATAGCTAATAAAGCATGCCACAAGCAACTATAATCTCTAAATGTTATTGCAAATATGTTTACTTCATAATAGCTGACTCAGGAACAATGAATCATCATATTTACAAAAACAAGAGAGGTCGAGTTCATACCAGCTTTTCTTATCCCAATAAGTCCATCATATATCATCATTATTTATTTTCACTTGCACTACCGAACGGTGTGTATAATAATAAGAGTGCACGTGCATTGGACTAAGCTGGAATCTACAAGCATTCAACTCAAGAGAAGACAAGTAATATGGGCTCGAAGTTAAATAAACAATCATGCATATAAGAGCCACTAAGCATTTTCAATATAGTCTTCTCGACCCCCAAAGAAAAGAAAAGAAATAAAAACTATTTACACGGGAAAGCTCCCAACAAGTAAAAGAAGAATGGGAAATATTTTTGGGTTTTCTTTTTAATTATACTACAAGCATGGAAAGTAAACTAACTATTTTTTTTGGTTCTTCTGAAGGTTTATTAAACACACAAGAAGAAAGCAGGAAAAATAAATTTAAACTAACATGGATATTACAGTGAAAAAGTATGAGCACCGACATCTAGCAATGATTGTGTGTGAACATGAATGTAATGTCGGTGGGAAATACGTACTCCCCCAAGCTTAGGCTTTTGGCCTAAGTTGGTCTATTGCCAGGGATAGCCTGGCGGATACCCGTAGGTGTAGCTGGGGTCGTAGTGTGATGCAGCGGCTATCGCTGCCTGAGCTGTAGCATGGAGTCGAGCAGCCTCCGCTCTCCTCTCGTACTCATCTGCCTCCTCTCTGGTAATAATATATCTTCCCTTTGTCTGTGCATCAAAGAAAGCAGGAGCAGGAAGAGCAATATGGACTACACGACGTTTATTAAAGATTAGTCGATACTGTAGAGGTGGTTCAGTCCTCTCAACAAACTGCTGGGAACCATAGAATCAAAATCTAAATAAGAAGGGGGTAATTCCATATCACCCTCGCAAATGTCTATCTCAAGAAAATTAGCTAAGAGGGTTGCATAAATTCCTCGAAAGAAATCTCCGTTGTGCCTATTCTGATGCAACCTGTGAGCTACAATGGCTCCCATAAGATAAGTTTGGTCTCCTAACACAGCACTTCTGAGAATGCTGAGATCAAGGGCACACATGTGACATGCTTCATCCTTAGCATTTATGCATCTACCTATGAAGAGAGCAAAATAATATATAGCAGGAAAGTGAACGCTCCCTATAGTGGCTTGTGTTATATCTCTAGATTCCCCCACAGTTATTCTAGCAAGAAAGTCTCTATATTCAGATTTAGGGGGATCCCTGACATTACCCCAAGATGAAAGTTTGCAAGCAGAAGTAAAATACTCTAAGTCCATGGTATAAGTTTTGTCATAAAGGTCAAACATGACTGAAGGAGAATTACGCGAAGATGAAAACTCAAACCTCCTCACAAATGAACTTGTGACATCATGGTACTGGGGGCATTTGTCATCTTCAAAGTCCTCAAGACCGGCGTTACACAAATATGCACTAAATTCTTCTTTGATTCCCACTTGATTCATAAAATTTTTTGATGGCCATTCACAAGGCCTCACAGGAGCGTCTCTTGGTGGTTCTTCATCAGCATCACGTATTGCAAGCCTAGGACCTTGCTTCCTTGGAGGACCACCTTGGAACATCTTCCTCAACATATTGTTTTCTCTGAAAAATTTCTGAAATTTTTAGTAACTTCAAATAAAAGTGAACCAACCTCAATAAAATTGATAGCAACAACTCCCACAAGTGACTAGGGCCTATATCAAGCATTAGAACTACTTGGAACCATATAAATTTTACATGCAAGCTCAAGAACATGGTCACCTATGCAGCACAACTTTGCAATGAATAAAGCACTAGAACAAAAACTAATTGGACCAATGGAGGAGTCCCATACCAAGGAACAATCTCCCCAAGCAGTTTTGCGAGAGGTGCTTTGAGCAAGGAGATCGAAAATCACAGCAACGGGGGCTAGAACTCGTGCTTGAGTTGGTTTTCCATGTTTGTGTGAGGCAGAGGAAGAAGATGGGCACAGGGATAAGTGGAGGAGGGCCACTGTGGGCCCACAAGGCAAGAGGGCGCGCCTAGGGGGGTAGGGCGCGCCCTCCACCCTCGTGACCAGGTGGCAGCTCCCCCTGTGGTAATTTTTGCACAGTAAATCCTCAAATATTCCCGAAAAAATAATATTAAATTGGCATGGCATTCTGAGGACTTTTATTTTCGGGATATTTATATATTGCATGGATAAGTCAGGAGACAGACAGAAAAATACTATTTTACTTTATTTCTACTAAATAACAGAAAATATAAAGAGGGAACAGAAGGTTGTGCTTCTAGTTTCATCCATCTTGTGATCATCAAAATGAACCCGCTAACAAGGTTGATCAAGTCTTGTTAACAAACTCATTCCGAATAATCACGGAACCGGAGAAATTTCGAATAACACTATGTTACCTCAACGGGGATATGAAAATCCCCAACAATAAGAATATCATACTTTTTCTTGACAGTAGGGAGAGGAAATTCAAAACCTCCAAATATAATCGATGGAATTTTTCCAATAGAGTTGATACTATAAACTTGAGGTTGTTTCCTCGGAAAGTGTACCGTGTGCTCATTGCCATTAACATGAAAAGTGACATTGCCTTTGTTGCAATCAATAACAGCCCCTGCAGTATTAAGGAAAGGTCGTCCAAGAATAATAGAAATACTATCATCCTCGGGAATATCAAGAATAACAAAGTCCGTTAAAATAGTAACAATTGCAACCACAACAGGCACATCCTCACAAATACCGACAGGTATAGCAGTTGATTTATCAGCCATTTTCAAAGATATTTCAGTAGGTCTCAACTTATTCAAGTCAAGTCTAGGATATAAAGAAAGAGGCATAACACTGACACCGGCTCCAAGATCACATAAAGCAGTTTTAACATAACTTCTCTTAATGGAGCAAGGTATAGTAGGTACTCCGGGATCTCCAAGTTTCTTTGGTATTCCACCTTTAAAAGTATAATTAGCAAGCATGGTGGAAATTTCAGCTTCAGGTATCTTTCTTTTATTAGTAATAATATCCTTCATATACTTAGCATAAGGATTCATTTTGAGCACATCAGTTAATTGCATACGCACAAAGATGGGTCTAATCATTTCAGCAAAGCGCTCAAAATCCTCATCATCCTTTTTCTTGGATGGTTTCGGAGGAAAAGGCATGGGTTTCTGAACCGATGGTTCCCTTTCTTTACCATGTTTCCTAGCAATGAAGTCTCTTTTGTCATAATGTTGATTGTTTGATTGTAGGTTATCAAGATCAACAGCAGGTTCAATTTCTACATTATTATCATTACTAGGTTGAGCATCAACATGAACATTATCATTAGCATTATCACTAGGTTCATCACCTTATTGTGTTTCAGCATCAGAAATAGAGATATCATTTGGACTCTGAGGTGGTTCAGCAATAGGTTCACTAGAAGTTTGCAAAGTCCTATCATTTTTCTTTTTCTTCCTCTTATAAGACCTAGGTACATCAATATTATTTCTCTGAGAGTCTTGCTCGATTCTCTTAGGGTGGCCTTCAGGATACAAAGGTTCCTGAGTCATTCTACCAGTTCTAGTAGCCACTCTAACAGCATAATCATTTTTCTTACTATTCACTTCATCGAGCGCTTCTTTCTGAGCTTTAAGTTCTTGTTCTACTTGAGTGGTGACCATAGAAGCATGTTTGCTAACAAGTTTAAGTTCACCACTAATATCAGCCATATAATCACCCAAGCGTTTAATCATAAAGGTATTCTGTTTCAACTGTCTACCAAAATAAGCATTAATGTCATCTTGCTTAAACATAAAGTCTTCAAACTCATCCAAGCACTGACTAGCAATTTTAGTAGGAGGGACTTCAGCTTTATCATATCTATAGAGAGAATTTACCTTTACTACCTGTGTCGGGATATCGGGAGGTTCTTCAGTAAATAAGTAATTGAGATCATATACTTCTTCAACAGGCGGTAAATTAAGACCATGTATTTCTTCAATAGGAGGTAAATTCTTAACATCTTCAGCTTTAATACCTTTTTCTTTCATAGATTTCTTTGCCTCTTGCATATCTTCGGGACTGAGAAATAGAACACCTCTCTTCTTTGAAGTTGGTTTAGGAATAGGATCAGTAATTGGCTCTGGAACTGGCTCAGGAGGTTCCCAATTATTTTCATTTGCCAACATATTATTCAATAGAATTTTAGCTTCATCCGGTGTTCTTTCCCTGAAAAGAGAACCAACACAACTATCTAGGTAATCTCTGGAAGCATCAGTTAGTCCATTATAAAAGATATCAAATATTTCAGGTTTCTTAAGAGGATGATCAGGCAAAGCATTAAGTAAAATGAGAAGCCTCCCCCAAGCTTGTGGGAGACTCTCTTCTTCAATTTGCACAAAATTGTATATTTCCCTCAAGGCAGCTTGTTTCTTATGAGCAGGGAAATATTTAGCAGAGAAGTAATAAATCATATCCTGGGGACTTTGCACACAACCAGGATCAAGAGAATTAAACCATATCTTAGCATCACCCTTTAATGAGAACGGAAATATCTTGAGTAAATAAAGGTAGCGCGATCTCTCATTATTAGTAAACAGGGCAGCTATATCATTTAACTTAGTAAGATGTGCCACAATAGTTTCAGATTCATAGCCATAAAAAGGGTCAGATTCAACCAAAGTAATTATATCTGGATCAACAGAAAAATCATAATAATCCTGATTGGGAACACAAATAGGTGAAGTTGCAAAAGCAGGGTCGGGTTTCATTCTATCTCTAAAAGATTCATTACTCCATTTAACTAGCAACCTCTTAAGTTCATATCTATCCTGTCAAGCAAGAATAGCTGCAGAAAATTCAGCATCAAAAAGGTAACACTCAGGAATAGCAGGCATATTTTCATCATCACTAACATCATCGTATCCAGGTGCAATAATTTCTCTTTCTCTAGACCTAGCAATTTGCTCATCAAGAAATTCACCAAGGGGCACAGTAGTATCAAGCATAGAAGTAGTTTCATCATAAGTATCATGCATAGCAGAAGTGGCATCATCAATAAGATGCGACATATCAGAATTCATAGCAGTAGTAGGTTTAGGTGTCGCTAGCTTACTTATAACAGAAGGAGAATCTAGTGCAAGGCTAGATGGCAGTTCCTTACCTCCCTTCGTAGTTGAGGGCAAAATAGTAGTTCGATCATCTTTCAAGTTCTTCATAGTGTCCAGCAGATATAAATCCCAAGTGACTCAAAGAATAGAGCTATGCTCCCCGGCAACGGCGCCAGAAAAAGGTCTTGATAACCCACAAGTATAGGGGATCGCAACAGTTTTCGAGGGTAGAGTATTCAACCCAAATTTTTTGATTCGACACAAGGGGAGCCAAAGAATATTCTCAAGTACTAGCAGTGGGGTATTCAATTCAACCACACCTGGAAACTTAGTATCTGCAGCAAAGTGTTTAGTAGCAAAGTAATATGATAATGGTGGTAATAGTAACAAAAGTAAAGACATCAAAAGTAATGTTTTTGGTATTTTGTAGTGATTTTAACAGTAGCAACAGAAAAGTAAATAAGTGAGAACGAGTATATGGAAAACTTGTAGGCACCTGATTAGCAATGGATAATTATGCCGGATGCGGTTCGTCATGTAACAGTCATAACATAGGGTGACACAGAAATAGCTCTAGTTCATCAATGTAATGTAGGCATGTATTCCGTATATAGTCATATGTGCTTATGGAAAAGAACTTGCATGACATCTTTTGTCCTACCCTCCCGTGGCAGCGGGGTCCTATTGGAAACTAAGAGATTTAAGGCCTACTTTTAATAGAGAACCGGAACAAAGCATTAGCACATAGTGAATACATGAACTCCTCAAGCTATGATCATCACCGGGAGTGGTCCCGATTATTGTCACTTTGGGGTTGCCGAATCATAACACATAGTAGGTGACTATAGACTTGCAAGATAGGATCAAGAACACACATATATTCATGAAAACATAATAGGTTCAGATCTGAAATCATGGCACTCGGGCCCTAGTGACAAGCATTAAGCATAGCAAAGTCATAGCAACATCAATGTCAGAACATAATGGATACTAGGGATCAAACCCTAACAAAACTAACTCGATTACATGATAAATCTCATCCAACCCATCACCGTCTAGCAAGCCTAAGATGCAATTACTCACGCACGGCGGTGAGCATCATGAAATTGGTGATGGAGGATGGTTGATGATGACGACGGCGACGAGGTCCCCCTCTCCGGAGCCCCGAATGGACTCCAGATCAGCCCTCCCGAGAGAGATTAGGGCTTGGCGGCGGCTCCGTATCATAAAACGCGATGATTTCTTCTCTTTGATTTTTTTCTCCCCGATAGCCAATATATGGAGTTGGAGTTGGCGTCGAAAGGCCACCAGAGGGCCCATGAGGTAGGGGGGCGCGCCCAGGGGGGCGCCCCCACCCTCGTGGACAGGGTGTGGGCCCCTGGTCTTCATCTTTTGCGACGATTTTTTATTGTTTTTTCTAAGGTGTTCCGTGGAGTTTCAAGTCATTCCGAGAATTTTATTTTCTGCACATAAAACAACACCATGGCAATTCTAATGAAAACAGCGTCAGTACGGGTTAGCTCCATTCAAATCATACAAGTTAGAGTCCAAAACAAGAGCAAAAGTGTTTGGAAAAGTAGATATGACAGAGACGTATCACCCCACTAGCCAGCCTCCAGCCGGTGACTGGCGGAGCCCCCAGCGCCGCTCGAGCACCTCTGGAGGTGGTGAAGATCTTGGCGACGAGCTCGCACTTGCTCGGGGGTGTAGTGCGGTCCACTTCTGGTTCTTCGGTGAAGCGATGCATGCGATGGTGCATCTTGGCGGGGAGCTCGCCAACGTCGACACCAGGCTTGAAGCAGAGAACCGCCACTTGGAGGGTGAATGGCAGTGGCTGAAGGTGGCCATCAACCTTGGGAAGCTTCAGCGAGACGAAGTCGAAGCGCGCGTGGAGGCATCGCTCGCGGCTTCTCGAGAAGCTTGCGCTCGCGCCATGGAAGAGGCCGATGCAGCCAACCGCCGTCACGAGGTGGCTGATGAGCGGGAGTGAGATCTTCTATCTTCGAGTGCTACCCTGCTGCGCGAAATCAAGGAGTGTCGTGCCCTGCTAGCCTCCTCACCAGGTGAGGTAGCCCTTGCCAAGGCGGAGCTCCTGAGGCGCCATCAGGACATGACACTGGAGGCCGTGGATCATATCTTGGCGCTGGAGAGGCTGGAGGTGAGGGAGCGACAAGCCGCCGTGGCTGAGGATGCTATCGTCGCCCGAGAAGCTCTGGTCCAGGTGGAGGTGCAGGAGAAGGTGGCAAAGGCACGTACTGAGCTATCCAAGGGGCACCGCATGGACCTGGAGCTGCTCAAGGCTGAGTTTGAGGGCTGGACCTCCGTCCTGAGGACCGAGCTGCAGGTGGTGAAGCAGTGCGAGGGCGCTGCCCGGAAGGCCCTAGCTTCTTCCGAATCCGCCCTAGATTTTGCTCACGCCGAGATATCCTCTCTCCGGAAGTAGGCCGAGGACACCGCCTCCCTCCTGGAGAAGGCTTCGAGTGAAAAGTGCCGCCGCCCGATGCTGGAGCGCGAACACGGCCCCATGCTCCAGGGTCTGCGCATTAGAGCCAACAACGCCTTGGGTCCCGTTTGCGATGAGAGTGCTCCTCACTCGCACGAGAGAGATTATGCAAGCCATCTCCACTTCTTCACTGATGTCGTGACCTGCGTGGAGGACGAGGCCGCAAAAGCCCGCCAGCTCGTTGAGGAGAGGAGCCGGGGCCTCCTTGGGCGCGCGCTCTCGCGCATCTTCAGCAACCTCCTGAACCTCGACTCCCACTTCGACTTCAGCACCGTGCTAGCGCCCGTGCCTGCGGCCACCCAAGACAATCTTGCCAAGTGTATGAACGGTCATGTGGATGCTCTGGTGAAGGAGCTGACTCCTGAGGACGACACGACCGTGCTCGCAGCCAAAGGAGCTGGCGCGGTGGAGATGATGAGGAGGGTGGCGGCTTCAGCACGAGCAGCATGAATGGGAGTGATGAAGAAGGCGCGTCCAGCTAGGCATACATTTCTTTTGCTTTAACCTATATAACAAAAACTCAAACATATTCTTGTGACAGCATTTTGGGAAGGGGGTGCCCCTTATGATGTGTGAGATCGTTAAATACTTTTGAAGCGACATCCGGAGCGAGGCCTCGCAGGGCTATTGGTCGCCGAGAAAGGTAGTTGTTTATGACTTATCTTGGGTTCCGGGAGCCTGGCGTTGCGGCCTGGTCCCTTCTCCTGAGGTGAGCCTGCTACGGGCTCGCGAGGCCCTGGGTCTCCCGAGGGGCCTGCTAGCCTGCCGGACAGTACCTCGTGAGGTGCTAACTGCCAGATGGTGGTGAGGTGGGCGCGTGGGGTGACCACACCCTTGAGCCCCCGAGGGCGTTCAGCACTACCGCGCATACCGTACCCAGCCCCGCTCGTGAGGCTTTCGAGGGGAGGGCGGCGGTCACGGGTTCCAAGAAAAGAATGCAAGAACCGAAGGCAAGAGAGCGACACGAACGAGAAAAAAAAACTCCCCCCATTTTATAAACGCACAAAGAACAAACTACTTCAAAAAGTCGGCAAGCAAGTACAAAAAAGGGAGGCAAAAGCAGGTGGCCGCGTCCGGCGCCTAACTAGTCTTCAGTCTTCAGTCTTCTCACTAGCGCGGAGCTAAGTACTTCAACTGGCTGGGCATAGTCATTGGGGACAGTGTCGATGGCCAGCGCGGAGCATGGTGCTTCCGCTAGGACGTGGGTGGGAGCCCTCATGAGGCCCCAGGGCGGCACTCAGGAGACTCCGGGGCATGTACAACCCCACTTATTATTACGTGAGAGTGTCACGAGCGGAGACCTTCACAGGCCGGAGCCTCGCTTCATGTCGCCCGACGGGGAGACCGGAAACCAGGACAAGACCAAGGGGCCAAGGGGACGCTGACGGCGTCCTCGGCGACCGTAGGCCCCCTGCCGAAGGAACGGGCTCGCCGGCACCTTCCCCGGTAGGGAACCTACCTCCAGGCTAGATCCTGCTCCGCGCAGCGCAAGGAGGGCCCTGCCGCTGGGCTTCCCCCGCAATGCTCCCACCGTCCTTTGCGCTCCTGAGGTGGGTCCGCCGTCCCGAGGGTCCTGGTGGTCGCTGCGTCTTGGTTTACCTGCGATCCATGGTCAGTGTAAGCATGCCCCTGCGACGTTAACTGTACCCAGAGGCTACCGCTGTTGGGGGCGTCGGCAGGGCTTGGTGGTGTATCGAAGGAGAGCTCGGCCTCGTGTATGTCCAGCACCCAGCCTGGCGTGGGGGATCGGCTGGAGCCCTCACCTAGCGCATGCCTTGGACCCATCACGACGGGAAAGTAGGCTTCCAGGTTATTCGCACCAGGGGCGCCGCCTGGCCGCCTAGCGCTCACGCTTCCTTCTGCCATCCTTTGGTCCTGCTAACCAGGGGCAGTCACTCCTGCGAGGCCCCTGGCAATGTCGTCTGAAGGAGCCCCGCACCGAGGGGGCATGTTCGGAGCGGTGCAGGCTGCTCCATGAGGCTGGTCGGCATCGAGAGGCTCTTTGTGGTCCCTGGGAGGGGGCGCGCGGTTGTGACAGGGTTGAGCGTGCGCCAATGCCACATCAAGCATTTTGGCGACCCGCTCTAGCAGGGCATCATGGCCGCTCTCAAGCAGCCAACACCGCAGGAGCTCATGGGCCACGATGACCACCGCCCGCATGTTCGCTTGCTCCCTACGCGAGTGCGGAGCAGTTGTTGCAGCGTAGTTAGCAGATCACGTGGCTGCGCGGCTGCGGTGTGGCGCCAGGGGAGAAGGCTGCGATCCGCACTCCTCGTGGCCGGTTTCCCCCGGCGGAACGCCCTAGTGCTCGACGTGGGCTCTTGGGGCATCGGCCATGGAGGTGTCAGAGCCGTGGCGGATCGAACAACAGAAGAGAGAATCTGACTCACCCCTACTTGGCGCACCAAATGTTAGATTTTGGGATCCGACAACCCTTGAGAGGTTCGAACTCTGAGGTGCGTGCGGAGATCTCAACCTGCCCAGCCTGACTACTCGCGATCCTCCCTAGCCTAGCGCGTAGAGCTCACAGAGACACAAAGACACAGGGATTTATACTGGTTCGGGCCATTGTTGGGGTGTAATACCCTAATCCAGTGTGGTGTGGTGGATTGCCTTGAGGGGCTATGGATGAACTAGTTCAAAGGATGAACAATCCTTACGAGGTGAGGTGTTCTTGAGCTGGTGTGGTGCTCGGGGTGGAACGGATCTCCCCTCACTATTGTGGTGGCTAAGTCCTATATATAGTGGCCTTGGTTCTCTTCCCAAATATGAGCGGGAAGGGATTCCATGACGGCAGGATTTGAAAGGGAACAAGTAGTACAGTCTATCCTGACAAAAGTAGTCTTCACCTGCGAAAAGCCTCTAGTCGTCACGCTGCGGTGGGCTCGGTGATAACCTCCGTCCTGCCGTCCTGGCGGTCTTGGCCTTATTGCACCAGAATGGAAACCTTTGGCTGATTCCTCAGGACTCCGCGCCTGTGGCTTGCCCCGCTTGCACCGAAGAGGAAACCTGCGCTCTGCACCCGCCTAGAGCCCGCCTGGTCTTGGTCGTCATGGCTCACGTCAGCTGAGTCTCATGAGGTAGCAGCATAGAACTCTCCGCCCCTCAGGAGCCCTCCTGAGGAGGCCAACTGCTTCAGGGGTCTTGGCCTCCTCCAGCTCGCGAGGCTTGGCCTCTCGCGAGGGTCTTAGTGCATTGGTGTTAAAGCTGGGCCGTTCCAGGCCGTCGATGGAGCCATAGGGTGGGCCGCAGGCAGGCAGGATTGGATACCCCCAAATCCAGGACGCCGACATCGGCCGCCCCCATGACCGTAGCCTCGATCGTTGCGCTTGAGGCGTCAACCAAGGCGCCCTTCGTGAAGGGACCTGAGCTCCTTGCAGTTGTTGGTGTTGTGGCTGTGGACATTGTGGAAGACGCAGAACGGCCGGTTGCTCTTGGATGACTCAGGTAGTCGCAGTCGCGCTTCGCCTCTATCTCGGCCGCGAGCACGGCCGGCCCGTTGCATTTCACGTCCTTGGTCTTGGTCTTCTTGTCATCTGGATCAGCATTGGGGAGCTCGAGGAGGGAGAGGTGTCCCTCCTCAGCCCTTGTGCACTTGTTCGCCATGTTGAGCATCTCCACAGCGGTGTAGAGATCCTTGTGGATGGTGAGCTCCTCCTTCATCTTAACATCACGGACGCATCAGTGAATGCTGAAATGATGGCCTCGTCCTACAACTTGGGGATCTTGAGGCAAACATTTTTGAAGCGCTGGATTCACTTCTGCAGGGTCTCTCCAGGTTGCTGCTTGATGCGACGCAGGTCATCCGGAGCTGGAGGACGATCGTGAGTGCCCTTGAAGTTGGCGATGAAGCGGCTGCGCATCTCCCCCAAGGAAGAAACCGACCCCTCTGTCAGGTTCTAGAGCCAAGAAAGTGCGCCATCCTTGAGGGCCATCGAGAACCAGTTTGCCATGATCTTCTCATCGCCGATGGCCGCCTTGATGCTCAGCTCGTAGAGCTGCTGGATCTCGGTAGGGTCGGCAGTGCCGTCGTAGCGTGGAGGCAGGTCAAGCTTGAACTTGCTTGGCCAAACGATGTTGCGGAGCTCTGGAGTGAACGTCGGCATCCTGCCGTGGTCACCGAAGGTCGTTGAGGGAGTGGAAACTGGTCCTGGTACACGCACACTGCCACCTCCTGCGGCGGTACGCGGGCCTCGTGCTGGGGCACTGGTAGCATGCATGCTTCTCCTTGGGGATGATGCACCACCTGGCAGCTCACGTCCTCCCGAGAAGGCACAGGGCATGGCGAGTCGCACCATGGAGCCACACGCCTTGGCTCGACGATGACGTCCTGGGCCGGATGCGGTGGAGGAGCCCCGTGCGCCACATCGCCCGCCGCAGGTGGGTGCTGAGGCAGCGAGCGAGCCGGCTCGGTGGAGCCCTCGTGTGCAACACTGACGAGCTCAGCGATCCGCTCGAGCCACTCCTCGTAGAGGTCACCAACCGGGCAGCAGCGAAGGAGCTCCCGCGCCATGAGTAGACCAGCCTACACATCTGCCTGGCCGCAAATGCGAGTGGGATAACGAAGCTGCTGGGGTTAGTTACGGACTGGCGGTGCGCCCATCATGGCGCACCGATGGATGCAGCGATAAAGCTTGCTGCTCATGCCCGACAGGGCCCGTGGCAGCGTTGGCCACCGGGGATGGAGCGCGACAGGCACAACCATCACCCGCCGGAGCCGACTAAGAGACGCGGGCGGCGACTGCGAGCCGACTGTCGATGCAAGCGCGACGCGCGGCGGCCATGGAGGTGTCGGAGTGGCGGTGGATCGATCGATAGAAGAGAGGATCCGTCGCACCCCTACCTGGCGCGCCAAATGACATATTAAGGGATCCGCAAACCCTTCAGAGGTTTGAACTCTGGGGTGCGTGCAGAGATCTCAACCTACCCAGCCTGCCTACTCGCGATCCTCCTAAGCCTAGCGTGTCAAGCTCAAAGAGACAAAGAGACACAACAGTTTATCCTGGTTCAGGCCACCTTGCGGTGTAATACCCTACTCCAGCGTTTTGGTGGATTGCCCCAGAGGGCTGGGGATGAACAAGTACAATGGATGAACTGGCCTCAGGAGGTGAGGTGTTCTTGAGCTAGTTTGGTGTGAGCTAGTTCGACATGTCTTCCTTCTATGGTGGTGGCTATTCCTATTTATAGTGGCCTTGGTCCTCTTCCCAAATGGTGGCGGGAAGGGATCCCACAACGGCCGGATTTGAAAGGGGACATGTAGTACAACTTATACTGACAAAAGTAGTCTTCGCCTACGAGAAGCCTCTCGTCGTGATGCTGTGGTGGGATCGTTGATGACCTCCGTCCTGCCGTCCTGGAGGTCTTGGTATCATTGCACCAGAATGGAAACCTTCGGCTGATTCCTAGGGACTCCACGCCAGCGGATTGCCTCCTTTGCACTGAAGAGGAAACCTGAACTCTATGCCTGCCTGGCGCCTGCCTGGCCTTTGCCGTCATGACTTACGTCAGCTGAGCCTCGTGAGGAGAATCTTGCGTAGAACTCTCCGCCCCTCGGGAGCTAGCCTGCGGAGGCCGAACCCCTCGGGGGTCTTGGCGTCGTCCGCCTCACGAGGCTTGGCCCTTCGCTAGGGTCTTGTGGTGTTGATGCTGAAGCTGGGCCATACTAGGCCGTCGATGGAGCCACGTGGTGCGCCGCAGGCAGGCAGGGCTATATAATGTGTTTATTAAATAGGTTGACATTCCATAATTCACATACATGCCGCCTATGGAAACATGATAGCATGATATAATTCACGGATAGAATGACATAATTCAAAACATGATGACTGTAAACACTAAACAGGATGAGATGATATAACTATATGATGTCTTTATTAAATGGGTTGCCATGCCATAATTTCGATAGATGCTGTGTCTGTAAACAAGATGGCATGATATAATTCAAATATATGATTTATATAGTAAGCAAGTAAGCAGATGGTAATCCATATATGATGTATAAACTAAGCAATGCAAGACAACATGCAGGACCTGGGTGATGTAACCTTGCCAAGTTTGAGCATAGATCTCAGGGGAGAAATAGGAATGGTCATCAGTCTCTGAATCCTCCTCTGAGGAGCTCTCTATAACCAGCAAGATGTCTGCTTCAGCAGGCAGCATTGTCTACTCTGAATACCTTGTTTTCACTCCATATACTTCCATCACCCCTTCGAATGGCTGATGCACAGGAAGAGTAGTTGAATATACAAACATTGTCGACAAATGGAACACGTAATACAAAAAAGTTATAGCATGATATAATTCACATACATGATGATTGGCTAAACAACATGGCATTACATAATTCACATATATAATGCCTTTGCAACAAGATAGCATTGCATAATTCATATATATAATGTCTTGCATCTAGATGGCAATGGATAGTTCACATATAAGGTAATTAGACACTAAACCGGTGGCATTCACACAAACATGTATAAATTAATCAAATGACATAGCAATGCAAGACACCATACGCACGATATGAGCAACATAACCCTGCCAAGTTAGAGCATACACCTCGGGGGGAAATATGACTAGTCATCTGTCTCTGAATCCTCCTCTGAGGAGCTACCCGTAAGCAGCGAGATATGCGCTTGGTCAGATAGCATAGTCTGCTCTGAAGACCTTGGTGTCACTCCAGAATTTTCCATCACCGTTTCAAATGGCCGATGCACACGAAGAGTAGTTGAATGTACTAACATTGTTGACAAATGTAATACGTAATGAAAAAAAGGATGGCCTAATATAATTCACATATAATATGACTGACCAAGCAGGATGGCATTGCAAAATTCACATATATGATGTCTGGCTAAACAAGATGGCGTTGCATAATTCCCATAAACGATGAATAAACTAAACAGATGGCATTCACACAAAGCATGTCTAAACTAAGCAGATGACATATTTGGTGTATAAAGTAAGTAATGCAAGACACTATATGCATGATATAACCAACATCGGCATGCCAAGTTAGAGCGAAGACCTCAGGGTGTAAATAGGAGTGGTCTTCTCCTTCTGAATCCCCCTCAGAACAGATATCTTCCTCTCAATAACTATCCGAAATGGGTGGAGGGGGGCTGCCTTTGCGCCTACCATGGAGCGCATTCTGCATGAAATTTTATTGCCATGCAAGGCTCATCTCTTTTGCTCTACATGTTCAGTTCCATTGTGTACAATAACTGACATGCATAGGAATAAAACATAGTGAGATTATGCAAGGAGTGCATGCAGAAATCCAGAGTGATGGTAGCAACCTATGGATAAACCCAAAACCAATGATAGCAGGTAGATAATGGCTTCAGTTAAAAAATACAGATAACGTCTTTTTTACTGTTTGTTTCCCACCGAACATGAAACTCATAGTAGACACCAGATATTAACGAGATAGTAGATAGATAATATTGATTGTGGCCCCGATATGTACCCCAAGTTTGACCATTAGTTTGGAGCTGGCTCAGAGTCTAATCGGTGAACATGATGATAAAGTAGCATGTAATATTAAGCGATGCATAACGTAAGCATACACGAAATAGTGCGACCTCTCTTGCGGACCCGTGTAGTCCTCGAAATCATCTGCTTGGTTGATGATGGTAATGTCGTTTTCATGGCTGCCGACGGCGGGGAAGAAGATCTGAGATGGCATAAGACAGTCTGTCGGCCGGACCCCTGCTGTGCTGGACCCTTATGTCGTTGGAGCAGCTGAGCTGGGGTGATTGTAACGCCTCGAATGTAACTTTCCATATTTGTAACTGCAACTCTTGCCATTTCCGGCTATGTGATTTGTTATTTCCTTCGTGGTTGGGTTTCTGTCTTTTTTTTTGCATTTTGTTTATGTCATGCATTTCATCTCATGTCATCATCCGCATTGCATCCGCATTGCATCGGCATTGTTTTCTTAAAATCTTAGTTCGTTCGTAGTTGGCGCATCTCTCGGTTATTATCGTTGTCCATTCCAAGACCAACCACACACTTCCACACATTGGTCTTATCTCCCTCTGCACAACCACCGACCCCTTGCGTGCGTCTGAAACTTGCCCCGAACCCGAAACGCTCAGTCATCACCGTTGGATTCGGATCATCCCCAAACATCCCTAGAATATCTTTGTTTTATTTAGTGGACTCTCTAGCCTATTGTTTCCCGTCCGTCCGATTAAAATCAGAGGGACCAAATGCCCCTATAAAAATCCACTTGCTATATATAAGACCACCACCTAACCCTATTCCCCTCCTTGCGCCGCCACCCACTCCCCCTGTTCCTCGGGATCCTTCCCCGACCAGCCTCCACCTTCCTCGGGATCCCTCCCAATCCACCAATCTACCCAACCACAGCGCTGCCTCCACCTACCGATCCATCGATCCACCCAACCAACGCCTTCCACTGATCTTCTCCGCAGCCCAGCCATGCATCGTCGACCGCCTTGAGTTTCACCTCGCGTGTCACCTCCTCGTACTCCAGTAGCTCCTCACTATGCGCCTCCTCTGGTTCCCGAGGCTGAGCACCACCGGAGCTCCCTCTGCCGTGGAGCACCACCAGCAGATGCCTTCTTCCCATGGTTCTTCTCTCTCCCTAACCTCGCGGTCTCTCTCTTTTTCTTTAGGACGAATAGGAGCATGCCCCGCCATGGCCGCCTCATCCCGGAGCAAGCTTGCCTGCGTCCTCCTCATCCTAGCGCTGTCCGCGACCAAGGTTGGCCGGATCCGGACGAAATCGAGCTTCCCCGCCAGGATCCGCTCCTCCTTGCCTTGTTTGCATCGCCGGAATCGCGCCAAGTCCACCACCGTTGTCCTCTGCTCGAGAACGAGCTCGGCCCCGCGCCCTGGCCTCGTCCCATGCCCGAAACCCCTGCGCTCAAGCTGCCCCATCGTCGAACCGCTCGTTCCCGTCCTCCTCGCGCGGGATCCGATGAGATCCAGCCGATCTCCCTGCGCCCCGCCACATGCTGCCTCCTCTGCATCGCACCAAGTCCCGCTGCACCAAGCCCCTCCAGCCGCTGGTCTCCTTCGCTGCATCGAGCAGCGTCATTTTAGGCAAAGGAGGGCGATGCCTCTGCCCCGCTCGCCCGCGTTGACCCCGTCCCAGCGCGCGTGGACCGGTCAACTCCGTCCCCTGGGCCGGCCCTTCTCCTCCTTTGCTTCCAGATCCGCAGGCCTCAAGGCCCAATGTGTGCAGCCCAGTTCCATCAGATTCGGCCCATGTTTTTTTCCATGCGTTGTGAATTTTGCCATTTATCCAGCAACTGTCAGTTTACAGAAAACCCCTTGCACTTCATGCATTTAATAACTCACAAATGGTGCATCAGATTAAAATGATTTAAACATGTAAAATTTTTAGAATTTCATCTAGTTTCATAATATCTAACTTTCATCCATGTTTAAAATGTTTAACTTGTTGTTTGCTTTAATTTCCATAAATGCCATGTTAAAATGATTTATTTTATAACTAATTAACCGTAGCTCCGAATTTAATAAACTTTATATGTAAATGTGGTGGAAAAATGCCTAGTTTAACATGGTGAACTTTATTTTCCTATTTAACAACAATAATATATGGTTTAGGGCAGAACAGTACCAAATTCGAATATTGCTCATGAGGATTTTCCGGAATTGTTGTTTGTTGTTTCCGGCCTCATTTAAACTTGCCTAAATAGTTAGTTTTATTATGCTTCACCCCTTGCCATGTTTAATAACATTTAATATTGTTGGGTACATAACCAAGAGAGAACTACATAATTGATGTGGTGTTTCGGCAATATGCAACTTGTTGCATATTGAGCTTCACTTAATTTGTAGTATTGTTTGTGCACCTTGTCATGCCATGCATATTTAAATCGGACATGCATCATACTTATTTGTGCATCATGCCATGTTTATGCCTGTGCATTTACCATGTTGTTTGCTTCTTTCTGGTGTTGTTTCTTAGTTCCGGTAACGTTGCGATTGTGAGGATCCATTTGACTATGTTGGTTCGTTTACTTCATGGATTCGGTCTTCTTCCTAGCGGAATCTCAGGCAAGGTGACCATTACCCTCGATATCCCTTCTATCTTTGCTTGCTAGTTGCTTCGTTCTATCGCTATGCTGCGCTACCTTTCACTTGTTTACCATGCCTCCCATATTGCCATGTCAGCCTCTAACTTTTTCACCCTTCCTAGCAAACCGTTGTTTGGCTATGTTACAGCTTTTGCTCAGCCCCTCTTATAGCGTTGCTAGTTGCAGGTGAAGTTGAAGATTGCTCCATGTTGAAACATGGTTATGTTGGGATATCACAATATCTCTTATGTTAATTAATGCATCTATATATTTGGTAAAGGGTGGAAGGCTCGGCCTTATGCCTGGTGTTTTGTTCCACTGTTGCCGCCCTAGTTTCCGTCATACCGGTGTTATGTTCCTTGATTTTGCGCTCCTTACGCGGTTGGGTTTATGGGAACCCCTTGACAGTTCGCTTTGAATAAAATACCTACAACAAGGCCCAACATTGGTTTTCCATTTGCCTAACAACCTATATCCCTAACTTTGGGTCTGCAGCCCCGAGGGTCATCTTTATTTTAACCCCCCCGGGCCAGTGCTTCTCTAAGTGTTAGTCTGAACTAGAGCCACTTGCAGCGCCACCTCGGGGAAACTTGAAGGTTGGTTTTAGCTGTATGTAGTGTTCATCTGGTGTGCCCTGAAAACGAGATATGTGCAGCTCCTATCGGGATTTGTTGGCACAGTCGGGTGGTCTTGCTGGTCTTGTTTTACCATTGTCAAACTATCATGTAACCGGGATTCCGAGACTGATCCGGTCTTCCCGGGAGAAGGAATATCCTTCGCTGACTGTGAAAGCTTATAATGGGCTAAGTTCGGACACCCCTGCAGGGTATAAACTTTCGAAACTTGTGCCCGCGGTTATGTGGAAGATGGGAATTGTTTAATATCCGGTTGTAGAGAACTTGACACTTGACTTAATTAAAATGCATCAACCGCGTGTGTAGCCATGATGGTCTCTTTTTGGCGGAGTCCAGGAAGTGAACACGGTCTTTGTGATATGGTTGTGCGTAAGTAGTTTCAGGATCACTTCTTGATCACTTCTAGCTTCTCGACCATTCCGCTGCTTCTCTTCTCGCTCTTATTTGCGTATGTTAGCCACCATATTTGCTTAATGCTTGCTGCAACTCCACCTCCTTACCTGGTCCTACCCTTAATCTTAAATAGTCTTGATCTCGCGAGTTTTGAGATTGCTGAGTCCTCGTGACTCACAAGATACTACCAACAGTTGCAGGTGTCGATTATACCAGTACAGGTGTTGCAACTGAGCTCAGATGGGAGCACAACGAAGATCTTGGTCGTTCCTATGTTTCGTTTCATGTTGATCAGTAGTGGGGCCCAGTTGGGACGATCGGGGATCTAGCAGTTGGGTTATCTTCTTTTCTTTTGGCTTCGTCTGTAGTCGGACTATGTGTGTACTCTGAATGATGTATGAATTATATGTTCATTGTGTGAAGTGGCGATTGTATGCTAACTCTTTATCCCATTCTTGTTCATTACATGGGATTGTGTGAAGATGACCCTTCTTGCGACAAAACCACCATGTGGTTATGCCTCTAAGTCGTGCCTCGACCGTGGGAGATATAGCTGCATCGTGGGTGTTACAGTGGACGACGGCGCAACAGGAGTAGGACAAAACACGCAAGGTTTTCTTTGACACCTATCTATAAGAGAAGTAATTTTGTAAGGGCTCATTTTAATTGGAGGGTTCTAAAAACGTAGGGATAGGAAATACACAGTAATAGGATAGGAATGCACGTGCAAAACAGAGAATTTAAAAACACAGGATTTCTGCCAATCTGGGTGTTTGGTTCACAAGAATTGGAAGATCACATGATGCAAAGAAGCATGGTGAGATTAAGTCAAACCACAAGAAACTGTACAATTATAATGCTATTATGCTACTATCTCTTAGTCTTGTGCTTCATGAATAGGAATTTGAAAAGGAAGACAAGGGGATATTAAAATTCCTATGCTCTTTCTTTCAAGGAGACACTAAAGAACAAATCCGACAGTTTTCCTTTGCTCCATTCCTTTGAACCAAATGCATAAATAGTAGTACCATAGGAAACTTTCCAATTCCTATGTTTTTACTTCACTTTTCATTTCAAGCACTGGCGGTTCTAGTAGGCATCGAGCAAGGAAAAGACTACACTCAAAAACTGTTTTTGTGCTACTTCTACTACTTTGGACCCAGGCCATTTCCCTACTAGCTCAACTCCCAGGCCCATCGACAAATGCACAACTCAAACGCCCAGAGATAAATAATGATGGCGTTAAAGAGAGTCCATCACGGATAGCTAAGTTGCCTGGTACCTCGCTTCTTGTCATATAGTAGGAGAAACTAATCGTATTTCACGTTACTTCGTGTGCTCAGTGGACAATATATATAACATGTACAGTAAAAAAGAGATGCAACAAGTGTACAACCTCTTTGGCGAAGCCATGTCGATCTTAGTGTGATTGGGTTGGTCGGTGAGGATGATCCGGCTGACTTGGTTGTTGGAGGAGGGGAAGAAGATCTTAGGCATCTTGAGAGGGAGCCCGGGGTACTGCTCCGCTGTGGTGGAGGGTTTCGTCGTTGGAGCAGCTCTGGTGAGTTGTACGACACCGAGGCTGAAGCAGGACAGGAGAGACAATGTAAACCTGAGTGGAATTCTAATAGCATCTCCAATAGATGACGTAAAATACATAACCACAAAGTGCTAGATGTAAAATACATCAGCCACTCATCTCTAAACTTAACTGTTGAAACTGAATTTAACTGTCGAAACTGAACTTAACAGTCGAAACTGAATTTTGCTGTCGAAACTGAATTTTACTGTCGAAACTAAACGCACTAGAGGTGAGGCTACATGTCAATCAACTGACTTTATCATCTCCGGTTAGTTGATTTTCCAGCTGTTGGATACGAAATCAAGGGC
>NC_041387.1:199592760-199626392 GCF_002162155.2 Triticum dicoccoides | reverse complement strand
GGTACCTCCCCGGCAAGCCAACCTCCCCGTTGCGGATGGTTCTTCCTTAACTTCGGCAGGCCCCCCACCCCCTGAAAAATCAACTGACCCAAAAATTGATTCAGTCGACTGAAGTGTAGCTAAATTGGAGTAGCATCGCAAGCAAGAGCAAGAGCGCTAGCAACAGCGCGAGCAAGAGCAAGAGTAATAGCAAGAGTAGACCAGGCAGGGGACCGATAGCAAGAGCAGAGCAGCAACGCGAGTGAGAGCTAAAGAAGCAGCAGCTCCTACTGATGTGGACATCGCCACCGAGGGAGCGACACCATGGAGGAAGTGGCCGGCACCGCCTCCGTGGATGGAGCCACGCCGTGTCAGCTCGGGACCGAGCGCCCGTAGCACCATGAGATAGAATCAAGAAGAAAATGCGGCGATTAGTGTACAACCTCTTTGGTGGCGCCGATTAGGCCGCAGCTTCATCCGAGGAAATGGTGATGATGCTGCTCTTCCGGTGGTGCAGGTGAAGACGGCGGTGTGGGAATGGAGGTGGTGCGAAAGACGAGGGGAATATCAGGTAGCTCCTTGGAGGTGGAGGATGGGGTGGCTGAACCGGCGGGAAGGCGAGATTGACGACGGATCCTCATCCGGTCCGGTGCATGAGGGACGTCGAGGTGTTGCTGTGGACGACGCCGTCGGGGAAGAGGCTTCGGCTGGGTGGCGGACGGAGGAGGGTTTGGGGATTCGCGGGTTTTCATGGCCTCGGTGTACGAATGGGTGGGCGGATGGGATGTGAGTGGGGAACCATGGCTTAGGGACGCGCTTGTCCGAAATGTGGGGTAAGTTACGGAAGTACCCCCACCAATTAGAGGCGGTTCTTTCGGTTCAGGGGTATCACGGGCATTTCGCGTGTTGGGATTTCATAGGAGGTGGGAGTTTTCGCGTGCGTTATAATTTTGGAATAGCAAGTCGCGGGTTGATATGGAGGTAGTTGTCGGAGCACAACGAGACAAAGATATATCTTAAATATTTCAAGGTAAGAAGGCGTGGGTTGAAATTTCCGGACAAGCCTAATGTGTATTGTACCAAATCAATTCGCACTTCCATCAACGAAAAAACAAAAACAAATCAATTCACAGCACACAAGAGAGTCTAGTCCTGTGTACTGTACCAAATCAATTCGCACTACAAATGTCATTCAAAACTGTGAATTCATGTTATGTTCAATTAAAATATTTCGCTACGTGTATAATGCATGCAACCTACTACTCAAATGATGTTTTAGTGCATTCCCAATGTATATACTTCCGCTTCAATATGAACTAAATTTGAATTCGTTTCTCTATTTGAATAAGATCTACAATAATGATCGTTGTGAAGTAAAACCATTTGAATTCGTTTCTCTATTTTAATAAGATCTACAATCATCATTATTGTCAAGTTAAACCATCATTTGTGTATTATCTTCACAACACACCACATGATTAATCTCGAGTTAGATATGAACTATATGTACTATATGAACTCGAACTCGATTTTTTGAATCCACTTTATGTTGATTTCAAATCACAGTACATTTAAAGCTCTAGCTAGATCTTCATAACTAAACCATGTCTCATATGTATAATGCATTTATCACATAATGTATGGTGCCCCGCCCCCTACGCCTACAAGTATTTAGATGTGAGTTGCAAACACAACACATTACCACAAATTCAAATAAAATGTGAGATTGTTCAATATATAGTATTGTTTAGATTATTTGATATTTAGTTGTAAGCTACAAACACCACACATTATCACAAATTCAAATAAAATGTGAGATTGTTTGATGTATAGTATGGTTTAGATTGTTTGAAATTTAGCTGTGAGATGCAAACGCCATGCATTATCACATTATGGTATAACATGTGCAACACCACGACACGCATATCACCGCGATATTCATGCATGCATATGTTTATAACACTATGATATCCTATTCAAACATATGAATCCACTTTCATATCAAATTATGATCTTTGTAAGTCTCTTACACCCGCACAATCCTCTAACCTTTGTAGCTAGCACTATCTTTCTCTCGCGCAGGCACACGCCCTCCTCGCCCTCCCCCTCCCTCAGCATTCTATCCATCGCGCATATTCATTTTTTTTCTTTAGGTCAATCTCCCACAGTCTCCACAACTCGTTTCGGACACACACTGATCGATAAACCTCTCCAGCGATGTCTGCCTACAACATACACACGCACCTTCCATCTCCTCCTTTCTATGTCCATGCCTCGTGTCTCTCATATGGTCCCACACACATGTAAAATCTCGCCCCTCTTTTCATCAATCTCACAACCGCACACTCCTCACCCTATCTAGCTAGTAGCTCGGCCTCTCGCACCACCTCCTAGCCCCATTCTCTATGTCTATCCGTCTTGCTAGGCATTATTTGCCTCTAACAAATGGATGTACGCAGACTGATCTCCCACTATACATATAGCTAGATAGGTCCTTATAACTTGTTTTTTCCCATCCGTCGTTTGATCTACCTCATTAGTTATGTCTCTCCCTTCCTCCGACAAACAACAATTGATCTACCGATCTAGTTAGGTTTGTTTACCAAACACATGGTTCCCCTTCATCATCCATTCATGCGTCCTGATAGATCTATCACGCACAGGCACACACAGAAACACATCCCCACTCTTATTGATAATATTGCAGTTCTACCCTCAGTTTGTCTAGTAGGCCTCTCCCACTATCTTCGAGAAGCAACTCCATCACCCATCCAGCACTCTACCCCTCAACCTCCCTCTCTGTCTCCTCTCTCTCTCTGTCCCATCCTATTTCCCGTCCTTCAGTTATGTATGGATGTCGACCGATCTCCCTCAGGACATAGCTGGTTCTCTCCTTCTCAACACATATATGAGTCATTCTGCCTCTCTAGTTAGGCCTCTGCCCCCCTCCCCCCAGCCCCCACACACACCAATACATTGAGCGCTCTAGTCATGTCTCCCTGCCACACACAAACTTGACCTGTGCCCTCTGACGTTCCGGCAGGTCAGTCGCCCTATATCTTTGACTTGAACACACACAATTTCGGAGATGGCGATGTCCTCTATCTCGTTGCCGGTGGGGCGGCGCCTCGGCGGAGCGGCGGAAATCCTCCCCCTCGTTGCCGGCAAGTTGGGGCCTCGGCTGAGCTGGCAATGTCCTCTGCCTCGTTGTTGGCGGGGCAGGGCCTCGACGGAGTAGGGCCTCCTCCTTGGTGCTGCTGGGGTGGGGCCTCGGCGGTGCCAGCGGTGTCCTTTGCCTCGTTGTTGGCACCACGGGGCGTCGGTGGAGCAGGGCCTCGTCAGTGCCAGCAGAGCGGGGACTCGTCGGAGCAGGGCCTCGTCAGTGCCAGCGAGCTCGCCGAGCTGAGCTACGACAATCAGATGATGGACGTAGCTTCCGCCCAGGAGCCAGCGCCACAGTCCAAGTCGGTTCATGCCGTGTTCACCATAGAGCAGGTGCGGCCACACTACGATGCCCTAATGGTGGAAGATCTACTAGCACAAGAGGACCTATGCTACAACCTCCGTCTCCTCAATGAGCGCCGGTGAACAAGTGAACGACATTGCCATCGCAGACATGTGGCCCTATGATCTTGGCTTCCCAAATGAGCAGTGGGCACTGTATCAGACAATCTGTAGGGCCCTCGAGGCCCTCTCCGTCGTCCTTCGAGTTGTTGCGCTCACGGTGGCGCGGCCGTCTTGCATTGTCAACATGGTCAATGTACATGAGGAATGAGGAGATGACTTTACTTGGAGAGGATGACAGTGGGACCCACCAGGGCCATAGCCGCACGTACGCAAGTGCCTCCTTATTATATACAACTGAAAGTTTTTTGCTTCCTCCTGGTTTCCTGACATCACAGTCCCACACCATTGTCAACCTATGTACTCAATAAACGAGAGAATTTCACAAGGAGCGGCCGACAGCTGGGACCAAGCAACTCGAGCAGTATTTGTGTTTTTGAGGTGTGAGCACTGCAGAGTTTTTCTTGAGTGATGTTTTCGTTGTTGTTCAGAGGAGAGCATGGTATTAACTGGGCGGGCTGTGGCCCGTCTTGCCCAGGCCAGATATCTAGCCCGGATATTAATTTTTTTCAAGTTGAAAATTGGTAGCCCAGCTATACTTTTTTTGAGGAATACTCAGGCAAGGTCAACTTGTTATTCTCTGCCCTGCTGGGCTGCAAATCTTTCCTAGGAGAGATGCACTAGGCGTAGCAAGAAAATGAGGTTTAAAAAATAAAAAATGGGATGTAATTATAAAAACTTGGCAGTAACTATAAAAATGCACCAAATACATGATTACTTTATAAAAATTATTTTTGGATTTTGAAAATTTTAATTTCACTAATTGTTGCACGCGCAATCTTTCGTTGGATTTTTACTTGATACAAATTTATATTGAAATTGTATTTAATCTTACTAGAAATTTTGGGATAAAAATATTTCGGATCCCATGAAAATGTGGGAAATTTTATTGAATTCTGTTTTGAACGGTTGCTTGAAATTATTAATCGTTGTCCTAGCTAGAAAATGGGTTGTACTTTTAACAAACTGTAAATGGGCTGTAATAAATTCCATTAGAATTCAAAAATGGGTTGTACATTCTTTCAATTATCAAATGGGCTATAAGTTCTCTGCCACATACTTGTGGGCCTACTAAGCTGACGCGTCCCCTCAAAAAAATAAGTTGAGGCGTATGCAAGGCTTTGTCAACTTATAGTCAACACACAGTTCTAGCAGCAGTGGCCGTTGGATGTCCATCTAGCGGATATCGTGCTTCTTCTTCAATCTCGGATATTCTAGCTTCACCCGCCAAAAAATGATTCCTCCCCCTGACATCTGGGCGCACCATTTTGGAAGCTGGCCTGTGGGCCTACTAAGTTGACGCGTACCAAGGGCTTTGTCAACTTAGTCAATATAAACGATTCTAGCTGCAGTGACCATATGATATCCATCCAACGGCCATCTTGCTTCTTCAACCTCTGGTCTTCTTGCTCCAGCCGCCCAAAGCCGCACCGGTCGTGCCACCTGCTCCTGCCTCCCGTGGCTGGCTGTGCTGCCGCAGAGGCCTCACCGCTCCCTACTACTCCCACCGCTGGCCAGGCCATCCCTCCACTCACCCACACCCCCTGTTATTCTATGGCGACGCTAACCTCACACCGCAGCCGAACCGGTGAACCCTCATACTCCTCTCCGCGTGGGCATCCACTACTGCACCTTCCCCGGCTCCGTGTTGTCCCCTTCCTAGGCCTCACCGTCATCCACCACCTTGGTGATCTCGGCGTGGCGTGGTCAATGTGGTCAACGACTGATTTCCATCGAAAGAGTACTGTTGTGGAGAGGCTAACAACTGGGTCCATGGCCGTAGCAAGGAAGTGCCTCCTTATTATGCGGAAAATAATGATTTCTTCACATGGGAGCAGGGACCCACCGGACGGGCCACCGTATTTCACGAAAAAAATGTTTCCCCCTGATTGCTGGGACCTACCAGCTACATCTTCACACGCAAGGAAGTGCATCCATATTACGGGCAAAAAAAATGATTCGCCCCTGACTGCTGGGACCCACCATCTACATCTTCGCACGCAACGAAGTGCCTGACAGTCGGGACCCACCTGGACGAAGCATACGTAGCGTTGTCATTCTGGTCACGAACGTGTACGGACATAGTGGTGGATGTAGAGGCGCGCACGTGTCGTAGTAGAGACGCGCATGTAGCATGTACACGTACGTAAAGAGGCCAGGGTGCAAGTAAATACGACCATGTACGTACATACGGGTGGGGTTTTGAACGCCTAACCGCGCATACGTACGGCCAGGGCTCGTGTACATGGCTGAGTTGGAATGGCGAAACTGCATCATTGTCTTGTTCATGGGCAGCCAACCGGCTGGGTCGGAACGGAATGCGTCATCGTGTTCATCAGGAGGGCTTGGATGGAACAACCGATGGAAACGAGGCCTCGCGTACCACAGGATGGAGGAAACAGACTTGTGTTCAATCGGCCACGGTGTAAACGGGAACCTATTCATCGGGAGGGGTCTGGCATACCAGAAAACGAAGGAAATGGACTTCTGTTGGACCTCCTATGGTCAAAACGGGGTCCTGTTGATCGGGAGGGGTGTGGCGTACTGCAAAACGGAGGAAACAGACTTGTGTTGGAGTGCTACGGTTGAAACGGGGGTCCTGTTCATTGGGAGGGTGTGGCGTACCGCAAAACGAGACTCCATGGGATACTGTTCATCTCCATCGTCGACCTCCTCCAGCCTCGACGGGCTACTGTTCATCCACCGTTAACCTCCTCCAGCCTCCACCTACGACTGTTCATCCACGGGCTCCTTTTCATCCAGCCTCCACCACGAGCTCCTCCATCGGCTACTGTTCAACCAGCCCTCTCCACAAGGTCCTGTTCAACCACCTCTCCACGGGCTACTGTTCATCCAGCCCTCCACTAGCTACTATTCAACCATCCCTCCACCGGCTACTGTTCAACCTTCCCTCCATGGTGTCTTGTTCATCCAGCCCTCCACGGGGTCCTATTCATCCATGCCCAACCGGCTATATCGATCGGGGTCCTGTTCATCCAGCGGCAACACCACGGGGTCCTGTTCATCCAACCCCCCACCGGGAACAGTTCATCCAAACCCCCCCATAATGCTCATTGTGCATCAAGGGAAGGAGGCAGCAGGTTCGATCGGCTTCAGTTAGCAACAGTAGTGAATGAAGGAATCGCTCGATTAGGTTTAGTAAGGCGTAGCCTGCAGTGCAATCGCTTGGGTTCAGTAGGCGAACGCCTCGGTCGGGTTCATTAGAGCCCAACGCCTCGCACCTACACGCGTGTACATGTACAAGAGTTACATGCAAACCTCTGTGCATCGCTCGCCCCCGACCACCCATCGTAACCGGGAAATCCCCAAAATTTTCCTCGCCCTCGCTTCTACCACAATTTTTTCCGTCATGCACGGCCCAAAGAATGTCATGCAGTTGCGTCTCCGGCCCACCCAGGACGAAAAGCCCATTTTCTATCATGATTTTTTGTCTTAGAAGTAGGAGCCCACCACATATATGATGATACCAGGTTTTTTCACAATTATCTTTATAGAAGTGTCATAAGTATGACACAAAAAAATTTCGTTCGGCCCAAAATGTCACGGATGTGTCTTTTCTTTGTAGTGATTCATCATCCCGGCGCTCTCCATGACTCGGATGTAGTAGTATACCCTCGGGGCTGAGGGTATGTACCAGTAGCTATGTGTTTGATCTCTCTCTCTCTCATGTTCTTGATTTGGCACGATCTTGATGTACCACGACCTTTGCTATTATAGTTGGATCTTATGATGTTTCTCCCCCTCTAACTTCGTGTAATGGATTGAGTTTTCCCTTTGAAGTTGTCTTATCGGATTGAGTCTTTAAGTATTTGAGAACACTTGATATATGTCTTGCATGTTCTTATCAAGGGTGACAATGGGATATTCACGTGATCCACTTGAGGTTTGTTTTGGTGATCAACTTGTGGGATCTAGGACCTTGTGAAGTTATGTATAGGGGTTTGCACACGTTTTCGTCTTGACTCTCTAGTAGAAACTTTGGGGCACTCTTTGAAGTTCTTTGTGTTGTTTTGGATAGATGAATATGAGATTGTGTGATGTATATCGTATAATCAAACTCACAGATACTTGTGGTGACATTGGAGTATCTAGGTGACTACATTATGGTTTTGGTTGATGTGTGTCTTATGGTGTTATTTTAGTACGAACTCTAGGGCTATTTGCGACACTTATAGGAATAGCCCAATAGATCAATCAAAAACAATAACTTTGAGGTGGTTTCGTACCATACAGTAATCTCTTCGTTTGATCTCTGCTATTAGTTACTTTGGAGTGACTCTTTGTTGCACGTTGAGGGATTGTTATATGATCTAATTATGTTATCATTGTTGAGAGAAGTTGCACTAGTGAAAGTATGAATCCCGGGCGTTGTTTCAAAGCATTGCAATACCGTTTTCGCTCACTTCTATTACTTGCTACCTTGATGTTTTTAGAATTTCATATTACAAAAACATATATCTACCATGCATATTACACTTGTACCACCATCTCTTCGCCGAACTAGTGCACCTATACAATTTGGTATTGTATTGGGTGTGTTGGGGACACAAGAGACTCTTTGTTATTTGGTTGTAGGGTTGTTTGAGAGAGACCATCTTCATTCTATGCCTCCCATGGATTAAAAAACCTTACGTCATCCACTTGAGCCAAATTTGCTACTGTCCTACAAAACTCTGCGCTTGGAGGCCCAACACGAGTCTACGAGAATAAGGTTGCATAGTAGACATCAAGCTCTTTTATGGTGTCGTTGCTAGGGAGGTTAGTTCTTGAAGGTATATCTTTAGATCTTGCAATTGAATCTTTTAGTTTCTTGTTTTAGCACTAGTTTAGTCTATAAAAGGAAGCTACAAAAAATTTGGAATTGAGATTGCCTCATATGCTTCATCTTTTTAATATCTTTCATGAAAATGATGGAAAGGAATATTGTGCTCAAGTGTTAGAAGAAGAAGTGGCATAAAACCTTTGTATGATGAGCATGATTGCAATGTTGTTAGTATGAATTCTTTTAATATCCATGATGCTAATGATATGCAAAGCTACACGCTTGGGATGCTATGTTTGATGAATATGATATTTTCATCCCCCAAGTTTTGATGAGAATATTTATTATGATGAAAGCATGCCTCCTATTTATGATTATTATATTGATGAAAGTGGGTTTGAAAGAGCGACAACTTTAGGAACTAATGATCCCACTATTTTGGAGGGTGTTGAATCTTATTTTGATAATTATGAAATTGGATTTGAAGTGGTCATGACTTTATTTTGTGATGAATCCACTACTTTGGAAGAGGTTCCAATTGATTATGAGAACAAAATTGCTATATATGATGATTATTGGGTTGACATGTATGCTATAAAGAATAATGATAACCATGAAACTTGTCATCTTGATTTTAATTTTCAATTGGAATATGCCTCACATGATAGTTATTTTGTTGAGTTTGCTCCCACTACTATTCATGACAAGAAGTTGCTTATGTGGAGAGTAATTAAATTTCGATGCTTGTGGCTCATGAAAAGAATGCCTTATGTGATATTTATATTGTTGATCTCATTCATGATGCTGCTGAAAATTATTATGAGGGAGGAATATATGCTTGTAGGAGTTGCAATAATATCAAGTTCCTCTCTATGTGTTGAAAGTTTTGATGTTATGCTTGTTTTGTCCTCCTCAGCTAGTTGATTCTTGTTCCTAGAAATTGTTTGCTCACAAAATCCCTATGCATAGGAAGTGGGTTAGATTTAAATGTGCTAGTCATATGCTTCATGATACTCTCATTATGTTTCAATTCTTATCTTCTACGTGAGCATCATTGAAATTATCATGCCTAGCTAAAAAGGCATTAAAGAAAAGTGCTTTTTGGGAGACAATCCAATGTTTCTACCTACTGTTTTTTGTGTGTTCACATGATTAAGCCAGTGTAGTAATCATGTTTTATATCTTTTGTTTCAATAAAGTGCCAAGTAAAGCCTTTGGGATAGTGTGGATGATAGTTGACTTGATTCTATGGAAAAACAGAAACTTTTCCTCTCAGTCCAGGAATTTTTAAAATTCACTGGAACATGCTTTTGATTTATATTTTGTACACATGATTGATATACAAATTGTCTACACTATTCTATTTTTTGGATTTTTTGGAGTTACAGAGGTATGGAAATTTCCAGATTACTATAGATTGTTCTGTTTTAAACAAATTCTGTTTTGTATGTGTTGTTTGCTTATTTTGATGAATCTATGAGTAGTACCGGAGGGTATGAACCATGGTGATGTTGGAATACAGTAGATATAACACCAATATGAATTCAGAATAAGTTTACAACAGTACCTAAGTGGTGATTTGCTTTCTTATACTAACGGGTCTCATAAGTTCTTCTGTTGAGTTTTGTGTTGTGAACTTTTCAAGTTTTGGTAGAGTTTCAATTGAGTATGGAATAAGGACTGGCAAGAGCCTAAGCTTGGGATGGCCCGGATGGCATCCCCTCTTTCGTCTTCGTCTATCGGTAATTTACTTGAGGCCATATTTTTATTCACCACATGATATGTGTTTTTCTTGGAGCGTCATTTTATTTTATTTATATTTGCTTGCTGTTATTCAGAGACATGTTTTATATCTTTGTGTTCAATAAAAAGGTCAAGTATAGCCTTTACCATGCTTATTTTAGAAGTCTTTATGTTGTTGTTTGAAAACAGAAAGTCTCCTTTTATGTTTTAAATATTGGTGAATAGTCAGAACATGTTAAAATCTTGAAATTTTACATAACGAGTAAAAACAAATTTTCTACCGTTTGGTAATTTTTCAGAATTTTTGGAGTTAGGAAAGTATGATTCCTCATGCACTCTTTACGGACTGTTCTATTTAGACATATTCCTGTTATGTTTGCATTGTTTGCATATGTTTGCCTATTTAATGATTCTATTCGAGGATAGGAGTATTAAATAATGCAGAGGCATTTAGTAGGCAATATCAAATAATAATTTTAGTGATTTGCTAAAGTAGAGAATGATAAGGTTTTTCATTGATTTATACTAACTTATCTCATGAGTTCTTGTTGAGTTTTGTGTGGATGATGTCTTTAAGAATTAGGGAAACCGTGATATGAGAGGAATTAAGGAGACACAAAAGCTCAATCTTGGTGATGCCCAAGTCATCCCTAATTAATATTTCAAGAAGTCTATAGCATCTAAGCTTGGGGATGCCCCGATTGGCATCCCACCTTTCTTCTTCAACAACTATCGGTTAGTTTTTGTTGAGCCTAATTTTTTTTGCTTCTTCACATGATATGTGCTATCCTTGCAATGTCATTTTATTTTTCTTTGCTTGTTGCTTGAATAAAATACATTAGATATGAAATTTTTTAAATGAGAGAGAGAGTCTTCACATAGCTAAATAATTATTTGAATACTCATTGATCTTCACTTATATGTTTTTGGAGTAGTTTGTCATTTACTCGTGTGCTTCACTTATATCTTTTCGGAACTGTGTTGCACCAAAAGTTCACAATAGCAACAAGGTGAAATGGATATCCTTGTTTCCACAAAAAGCTACAAAGGAAACAGTCTGAGTCTCAAACAATTACTGGAAAAAACAATTGGCTAAATTTGTCATGGCTTATAAAAGTGGCATGGCTTCATTTTACCAGGGGTATTAGAAGCAGCTAAATATTTGCTATAAGGGCGTGGGACAGTGGGTGCACCAGCAGTCCAGCACCATGTACCTAAACCGGGGCATAAAGTAGTGATTCAGAGTTTGTTGCCCAGAGAAACAAACATCCAAGAAACAAACCTGGCCTAGTCCCATTTTTGTTCACTCTAGCCACCTACTCCTATGTGTGGATAGCAAATCTAGTCCTGGTCATACCACTTTGTACATCGTTTCCCCTATATTTCCCTTTTGACCAAGAGACCGGTTGGATGACCAGCCTGTTCCACTTTAACCCCCTTTCCTTCCTGCTTGTACCAAGTCCGATGTACATACTAAATTCCCCCCCTTTATTTCCTGTTTCAACCAAGTACAAGATTCGACTCCATGAACTAGCTTTACCTCTAACAATAGAAAAAAAAAGGTGGCGTTGGACCATCCGATCGAGCATGGCTACGAGGGGGATGAGAGGTAAAAAAGGATGCACATGCAGCAACATAGCAAGTTGGGGAAGTAGAGCTAGGCCGGTTTCGAAGAAAGATATACCTGAAGGTCGTCGGGATATGGATAGGTGGGCATCGGGAGGACAGATCCGCCCACACTAGGGCAGCAATGAAGGGATCGTAGGACCTCCCGCGTTGGTGCTCGTCCAGAGATAACAGTGCGGCCGATAGTGGGTCTTCTCGCTTGCTGTCGACGACGGCCTGAATGCTGACCCTCCTCCCCTTCACCGGCGGAAGGGGATATGTCTGGATCTGTAACTAGAGGTGAGGATAGAAAGACAGTGTTACCTCTGCTATCTTCTTTAGATCTAGAGAGGATGAGAGTGTGTGAATAGAGCAACCCTAGCAAGCAAGCACGGATGCTCTGGCCTATATATATACATATACCGGGGTAATTTTAATTTTTTTACTCCATCAAAACAATCATTTAAAATTGTGTACGTGTCCGGTCACCGTTTTTGTAGTTATTGATTGTTTTTTGAGATAGCTACCCGCTTATTCCAACTAGTGTTACGGTGTGCCAGGTCACACTTTGTATCGTTCAAGTCTGGTACTAGACCCTCCATTAAGTGAACAATCACCACCTCGTAAAAATTGTGAACAAGCCCACGGCTAAAATTATCGGAACCATGGGCTGCCCCAACATGCATTATTATTTATATTTTCTATGTGGGAGTATCCTCAAAACAAAATGTGAGAGTACAATCTTTATTGGGCCCCTTTGTAATTTGTGCTAAATTTTGACCAAAGATCTTACTAACAAAATGTTTGTGCATATAACAAAAATTATGTCCTTGGATTCGTATTTGAAATAGTTTTCATTGATGTAATTTTTTCTGACATGCATGAACATTTGGTTTGTTAAATTTATAGTTAAAATTTAGCATAGATTTTCATAGGGAACAATAAACCAGGACAGAGCTCCTCGTCTGCGGTCTAAACTACTACAACATATCACCAGCCGCTCTATATACATGCGGGGCATCAAGCATACTGGCCCGCGTGCCATCCACCAAATCACAGCGAGGTGCTACAGTTGAGAATCACCGGTCACCCCGATGTGGACGTCATGACCCGTCATATCACGAAACCCATACACCTTTACTAGCAGTGGTAAAGTGGGCTCTAAGTTGTACTGGATGACGCAGCCATCATTTCACTGGAACGCTTGTTGAAGCCCTTTCTCCCCTTGAAGAAAACCTCACTCTAGGCTACTCACGTCTTCCATTTTTCTTCTGTAGCAAAAATGAAAAGGTGGGCGAATCAATGATGTTACTATATTTTCATTCCAAGAATCTTCTTTTTGTGAAGCACGACCGATTCTCACAGCCTATTCTTTTCCTGTTTTCTTTGCGATTGTGGTTTCCTTTCGATTGCTTTTTGTTTGTTAGTTTATTGATGGATCCTGGAGCAATAGGCAAAGAGTTGCCGGTGGACAACCCACTAGAGACAGAGATCTCCAGGAAGCAAGCACCGGCCAACGAGTTGGCCATGTTGGCGGGCCAACCCATGGAGACGAAGAACTCCAAGAAACAAGCACTGCCAAAGAATTAACGACGTTGGCGGACGAACTCCTGAAAGAAAGATGGAAGAACAACAAGGGCCCCACCATGCCTACCCCAGAAACTCTAATGGCAACCTATGAGAGGCTCAAGGCCGAGTTTGAGGAGATAGTCGCTGCTGAGAAGCAGTATGTCCCTGGCAAGGCGATGACCCCCGGAGGGATGGGATCCCCCGGTGAATTGCACAAGGTAAAAAATGGCTTACCATATTTGTGGTTTTTGATTATTTGCAATGTGCTTGCAAATATGGTAGGGTTGTGTAGGTGCTGGTGGACGTCCTTGATGATTCTGATGCCACTGTTTGTCCCATGGACAATGCCCCAGAGATCGTTTTCGATGTCGCGGTCCGTCCTGTGGACATCGCCCTAAAGATCGATTCCGTTGCCACTGTTCATACCATGGACATCGCCCCAGAGATCGATTCCAATGTCGCGGTCCGTCCTATGGACATCACCCTAGAGATCTATTCTCGTGCCAATGTTCGTGTTGTGGTCATTGCCCGAGAGATCAATGATAAGAAATAGTTGGTCGCACTAATCCTTCATGGTAGTTTGCATTTTGTTTAATTACCACAATGATGTGTGTTACCAAACCATCTTAGGGCTAGTGCACTATCTTGTGGGGGTGGTACTTGCTACTCTTTTTTGATAATGAATCATGCGAATCCTCTCCGAGTTATGGAAACAGATGTATCTTCACCAGCTTTTGATGTAATATATGGTGTGCTTAGATGTAAGTTTGAACTATTTATCATATCAGCAGGGCTTGTTTGATGATTGTTGGTGTTAGTAGGCTAGCTACTGTGCAAGCTATAGTACTTGCAAACCACTCACCGAAGAGAAACATTGGCGCAGATGAGCTCGTGGTACGCTTATGAGGCTGATCCGTCGTAGATCGGCCAATAGCCCAAGATCCTAATATTGTAGACTTAGTGATCGATATGAGAATAGTCCACAATTGTACATTAATTCACAACAAACTCAAATAGTTGGTTCACGGATACGTTCAGGCCTCATTTGGTTCATAGGGTAGGAAAACCGTAGCAATAGGAAAGTCATAGGAAATGAGATGACATGTATCTTAAATCCTATTAGTAGGAATATGAAAGGAGATTCCTTTGATTCACATCATAGGATTTTTTCCATTGAGTCTAGGCTAATGTCTATTTTCCTATGAAATGTAGAGCATAGGAAGAATTCCTCAATAGGAATATGATTCCATTATTCCTATAAACCAAAGGGCTCTACAGAAAATTTTCCTATAGAAATCCTATCCTATGAAATTCCTACAAGATTCCTCTAAACCAAAGGAGGCCTCACATTAATAGCCAGCAAAATTTGCATGTACTTGTAACATGCGTGAATGTGTAATTTTTTTGATGGAAGCGTGAATGTGTAGTGATGTCTTACTTTTGGAGTGGCTACAGAGAGTGTGTACGTGTGCTAGAGGGTTGTGGAATGAACAGAGATCTAGAGAGAGAGAAATACCCTCTTTTTACTCCTAATCGTTAGATTGACAAAATATATTTTTTGAGAACACAAAATCATAGCAGTACAGAGACGTACAAATCCTAGGCGGGCTAGTTTTGCCTAGTGGGTTTCAGTGATATGACGTGCTACAGTGCCGTCCAGTCTTCACGTGTGGTAGCATTATTGCGGGTATAGTAAGTTTTCTTGAAGAAGCAGAATTCAATGCAGTCATGATGGTTCCTTCATCAGACCAACTTACTGTGCGAAAGGTTGGGCCTGCTCTACGACCGGGGTGGACCAGGATAATTTTGTGCATGGCAAGTGGACCAGGATGGTCGACGTCCCACATGTCAGCTAATGAAAGTATTCTTTCTAATATCGAAGACGAGCAATGAGTATTCATTGTTTATTTTTGATGAAATATAATGTATCCACTGTTACGACGGAGGAGTGTGAAACACGGCAGCCCAATGAACTTGGCATTTGCACAACTCCCTCCTTCATCATGTACCATAGTGTTGATTATAAGGTTGGCTAAATGGTTACAACCTTTTCTTACTTTCTCTCTATATGTTTCCTCCCAAATGTTTTTACCTTCTTTTTTAGACACAATTGGTTTTTATACCTCTTTTTTTAGAATTAGTTTTTTATACCTAGGAGCACGTGTAGAGACAGGCTCTTGCAGAGCCCACTCCTTGACTTTGTCAATGCCTCTCTGTCCTCCACATAAGCGGGCTTATAGCCAAGTATTGCACTTCCTACGAATGCAGACAGCTAGCGTCTAAGGGAGGGGCATGTGTGGGAGGGGGGAGGGGTTTTCTGTTGGGCCAGGGCGATCAGAAGTGGGCTTGGAAGCGGTCTGGACTCCCGCATGGCCCACCTCACATTATCACCATATTTGTTGGAGTTCGTGCATGGCGGGGGGTGTTCTCTTCTCCCTTCCCCATCTCTCTCTTCTCAGACGATGCCTACCAAGCGATTATATTTTGGCTATCGACGGTTTATTCAATTGCAGTCCCACATGTCAGTGAAAATGCAAGACAACGTGTGTCCCCTCTAGTGAGCAGCGTGCGAGCTGGAGTGTCGGGGGTGCGATGAGAACACGACAGTCGTGCTTTAAGTGTGCTGCCTTTTCCTTTTGAACTTGCAAAGCGTAACATTTTCGTGCGATCTATCGATAGAAATCCAAAACAAAATTACCAGGGCGGGGCTTTCCCGTGCGTTAGGCGGGCTAGTTTGAGTGATATGACATGCTATAGTGTCATCCACTTGCTCCATTTTTATGTAAGCAAGGGTCTACACTCTTACATGGGAGGAGTGCGAAACACGGCGGATCTGATTTTGATCGAGGGATAACTGTTCCCTGCGAAATAATGGATCACTATTAGCGATTATAGCATCATAGTTAGGGCATCTCCAGCACTGACCGACAAATTTACACCGGCATCTGTCTGAGGACACTGATGCTATAGGATGCCATCCAATGCTGCTCGCATACCTCGACAACTATATGAACTAACCAGACGAAATTCGTGCAAACAAAGCAAATTTCAAATTAACCGGATGAAATTCATTACATTTCAAAAACTTTTCCTATAAACTGGACGAAATTCATTACATATTTCGCACAAACCATACTGAAACCTATTGTAAACCTAATATAAATGATTGCCGGCTCCCAACCACCATGTCTGGCCATGAGCCCCGAGAACTGACGCTCCGGCTATTGCCTTTGCCTCCTCCTCATCCGCCTCGGCATTGTCCAGCTCTACCTCAATATTCTCATCCTCTGAAGCACAAGGTTCTAAAGATTTCCATCTCCATGTTGTCATGAAGCGGATAATCAGCCGCCGATGGTTACCCCACCAAGCTTGGCGTTGACAGAGTGGAGGCGCGGTGGCCTCCCTAGGACCAGAGCGGTGGCGACCTACCATGTACTACTCTTCCTCGCTACCGGTTGCACCCGCACATGGTTGGAGTTGTGCCGATAGAAGGAAGGGAGCGGAGGAGAATGATTGTGGGTCTTTGGCTATGGCTGGGAGCTAGGGATGAAGTTAATATTGCGGGTGAATGGCAATGAGCTGTGGCCGTGTGTCATTAATGTGGGTGCCGGAATGGATGGTCATGGTGTCATTAATGTGGCATTGACGTTCTGGAGCGATGGTGATTGTTTCGGGCGGGAAGCGCGCGCTAGCAATGGAAGGGGTATCGGTAAGCTAGGGTGGTCAGATGCTGGCGTGGTGGTAAAATGTGAACTCATGGATGACGAGCCTTTGAAGCATATGCGGCATGTATAGACAACCAGGTGTCCATGCAACGGCTCTTGTTGCCAGCTAGCCTTCGACGACCACCATTAGACACCACACAACCATGCATAGCTTATGAATAGTGGACATATCAATCAATCACACACTCGTGTGCAGAGGTACTGTGATCGTTTGCATAGATAGATAGATACATAACACGATCTAATGAGGCACATGCAGACTGTTTGACTGGTGAAACAGACAAATATGGAGCTATACATTGAGCCAGTGACTATATAATCACCATGTCTCGTATATAATGACCGTATTGACACGATTCTTAAGTACAATGATCAAAGTGAGCTATCAAGACAAGTTTGATGACCGCCAATGCATTTTACTCGGTAATCAATGACCAGGATTGAAGGGGAATCCAAATTTCCTACTTCTCTATCATTGATCTCTTGACAAATCAATGCGCTATATGATTGTCCGGCCACTCCGCCCTAGAGCTCTCGACAAGCTTCGTTCATGCCACCGCGCCGCACACTAACCGGTAAGGAAGCGATGGCATCCCACCGTGCCGAGTTCCTCGCCGCCCTTGACCACACAAAAAATGGTAGGGAAGCGATGGCATCCCGCCGTGCCGAGTTCATCGCCGCTCGCGACATCACACCTACGTGGGCGTACCTTGAAGCTACCAAGGCCAAATGGGCGGTAGAGAAAGAGGTGGCCAAAGCAGCACAGAGGGAGCGGAAAGTCTGAAAGCAATCAAGAAAAGAGAGGCCCGCTGCCGCAGAAAAGAAGAGGACACACGCACTACTGCGGAGAGCAAAGCGGAGATCCATGCACGGTGGGAGTGTTGTCGACAAAGCCGAGAAGGAGAACAACAACGTCTGGCCAGCATGTGAGAAGTAGTAGTACTAGTAGTTAGTGTGTGTGTGTGTGTCTGTGTTGCCCATACGTTTGTTTAATTAATTACGAGCATGTACTAGTACTAGTTACTTCTGTAATTTTTTGAGCAAATTACCAGTAAGTTAGCCTAGACTCAATGGAAAATTTCCTATCCTTTGCATCAAATTGCATCTCTTTCTCTATAGGAATTGAGATGCATGTCATCTTACTTCCTATGATTTTCATATTCCTATAAAATTCCTATCCTATGAACCAAGGAGGCCTCTACTGGATTATAGTACTACTGTAGCTAGCAGTATTGCAGGTACAGTAGTTGTCGGATTTAGGGATCTGGCAACCCTTGAGAGTTTTGAACTCTGGGTGCATGAGGAGATCTCAACCTGCCCAGCCTGCCTACTCACGATCCTCCTAGCCTTGCGCGTCGAGCTCAAAGGGACACAAAGACACAGAGATTTATACTAGTTCGGGCCACTGTTGTGGTGTAATACCCTAATCCAATGCGGTGTGGTGGATTGCCTCGAGGGGCTATGGATGAACTAGTACAGTGGATGAACAAGCCTCAGGAGCTGAGGTGTTCTTGATATTGTGCGGTGTTCTTCTTGTTCTGATTTTGGTTCTCTTCTATGGTGGTGGCTAAGTCCTATATATAGTGGCCTTGGACCTCTTCCCAAATATGAGCGGGAAGGGATCCCGCAACAGCAGGATTTGAAAGGGGACAAGTAGTACAGTCTATCCTGACAAAAGTAGTCTTCTCCTGTGAAAAACCTATTGTCATGACGCTGCGATGGGCTCGGTAATGACCTCCGTCCTGCCGTCCTGGCGGTCTTGGTCTTGTTGGACCAGAATGGAAACCTTTGGCTGATTCCTCGGGACTCCGCGCCTATGGCTTGCCTCCCTTGTACCGAAGAGGAAACCTACGCTCTGCACCCGCCTGGCGCCCGCCTGGCGTTGGTCGTCACAGCTCACGTCAGCTGAGACTCATGAGATACTTGCAGAGAACTCTCCGCCCCTCAGGAGCCCTCCTGAGGAGGCCACCTCCTTTGGGGGTCTTGGCATCGTCCGCCTCACGAGGCTTGGCCCCTCGTGAGGGTCTGCGATGTTGGTGTTGAAGGTGGGCTATACCAGGCCGTCGATGGAGTCAGGCAGTGGGCCGTAGGCAGGCAGGACTGGATACCCCCAAGTCCAGGATGCTGATAGTAGCCCTCGGGACCAAGGCGCGCTCGGACTTGGCTTCAAGGCGAAGCCAAAGGGCAAGTGCGGAGCGTCGTGGGTCCTAACCGCCTGCAGCCTTGGTGACGCATGCCGGTTGATTCAACGTGGGTGAATCCACTTCCCCACGTTACCTCGGCAACTTCTCGACTTGACTGGTCAATGCGGCATGCAGTAGCTCATGATGGCGCGAGGTCATGGAGGCCGGCGGTTGGCCTCCCTTGGCTATAAATGCGAGGGAGGGCCAGAGCCCCCCATCCATCTTTCTTTCATCTTGCTCCTGCCTGCTTCTCTCCTCTCCGTCTTGCTCCCATGGTGTCGCTAAAGAGGTTTTCAGCAGCCGGGAAGGGGAAGGCCTCCATGGAGGGGCCAACTTCTCCTCCTCCCAAGAGGGGCCGTGGCCGTCCCCGCAAGCACCCTATGGTCCCTCCGGCAGCATCCAGGAGGCGCAGGTGCACGCCCCCCAAAGGAAGCGTTGCTCTAGGCGCCCGCGATGGCACCTCCTCTCGCGGCGGGGGCCACCGGCTTCGGAGCAGCCCCCATGATGAAGGGAGGTGCGCCGTGATCGTGCGCCCGCCTCGACCACGCTTTTCCACGCTGGAGGTGCTCCCTGAGTTCATGGTGTGGTTGCAGAGCCCTGCTGGCACCTCGCTCCGGCTCCCACGCTTCTTCTCCGGTGAGCTTCCTTCTTCACGGCTTAATGGCCTCTAGTTGCAGGCTGATGGGTGCTGCAGTAGAGCTTCGTGGGTTGGTACCGAGGTTTCTGCCTCTGGCAGCATGGTGCTGACCCGCGGCTGGCAGACCTTCGCCCATGCGCGCGGCCTGGGCGGAAGGTGCACCCTCCACTACAAGTACGATAGCCTGGCGACCCTCTATGTGAGGGTGTTCAGGGGGGACGGCCACCACGTGGGGTGCTGCCCGAAGGACAGCAACGACAACGAGCTTGGCCTTGTCGACGTGCGCTCCTCCTCCCGTGAAGGCGGCTCTTCCTCGGACAGAGCTCGAGCAGCGGTGGCTACGACCGACCCCCGCATCATCGTGCTCGTGTCGAGGACGCCGGTGGTTCTTCCCGCCGGAGCGCTCCAGTGAAGCTAGAGAGGAGCCCGGCATGAAGCTTGGGGCCGACGAACTTGGACTCAAGGCCAGTGGCCCCAGATCTCTTATGGAAGAACTGGTGGAGCGTCGGGCTACCTTGAGGTGCTGCTTGAGGATGCGGCACTAGTGCCAAGCTTGTATGCCTTCGGGCCCTCTTTGTTTAGCTTTTCCTTCTCCTGCAATCCGAAAAAGAAAGAAGAATGTATCATGCGGGGGCGTGTAATGAACAGTTGCTGCTATGCCTTTTTATGTTATAAGTGCCATCTTGATGCTATGCTGTAGTGTTTGCAATTTGGGAGGGTTAAGGTAGGAAGGCTTAGCTTGGTATGTGCAGTTGCCCTCCGCCTCATGAGAACCTGACCTTTGGTACTTGATAGAACCCCCAGGAGGTACGCCCTGAGACCTCAAGAGGTACACCTTGCGCCCTCAAGAGCCGCGGGCAGGGCAGAGCTGTCCTTTGAAGGAAGAGAAAATTTGTCGAGCGACTTGCTCCCCCTTACGTGAGCCCCCTACCATAGGTTAGCTTGGACCAGATGCATCGCGTCGCGCTGCCCGGGGGCACGGACATGACGGGTGTTGGCACTAGTGGACACGATCGAGGGCTCCTCGCGAGGATGAAGCCAAAACAACGGGGTTTGGCCCCGTGTGTGCGTGCAAAGGCAAGCCCTAAGTGCACACACCTACCTAGCCCCACGCGCGAAGAGCGCGAGGAGAAATGGCGGGCGACTGCCATCTCTGTCACGTCCTTAGAACAAAATAGCTTAGGAGAAAACACAACTCGAGGAACCAGCATTCGAGAATACCAAATGCATTGAAAGACTACTAGAAAACTGCAAGCAACTTCAGAAAGCAAATGAACAGCCACGTCCGACACCTAATCTAGTCTTCTCACCAGTTTGGAGCTAAATGCTGCCACTAGGATGTGGGAGGGAGCCCCCATGAGGCCCCAGGGCGACTCTCAGGAGACTCCAGGGCGTGTACTGTCAGGACCCCGACTCAAAGCCACACCGATCTAGCATGTAATACCTCATATAACTTTGCGGCCTCACGCACGGTACTCCAACGGGTGTCGCCTTACCTTGCCCGGGACCGTTTGTGCCTTTTGGCACACGTATATGATAGTGTCGCTAGCATCCATATGACAAGGAGCCCGGGCTGACATGGCTAGTCGTGAACCCAAAGTGGCACTAACTTACAGGGAGAGGCATACATGACCCAGCAACGAACATGTCGGTCATCAGCGAGTGAATCCGATCTGTAGCAACTGGGCTAGCAGGAGTCCGGTAAACCGGGCGGTAGCAGGCTAACAGAACTCCGGTAGACACCGCGTGACATTTCCCCGAAGGGACAGACACAGGAACGAAGAAGGACACATGCCGGCCAGCCTAAGTGTTTCGGAGCAGTAGCAAGCTACCAAGGCTCAGTGGAAGCAGTAGGAGACATTTCCCGGTAAGAGAGGCTACCAAGGATAAACAACTAGATAGTCAGATCCCACACATACCAAGCATTTCAATAACATATACACAATATGCTCGATATGTGCAAATACAACATGGCATCACAACATGACTCTACAACTCAAGTATTTTATTCAATAGGCTCCGAGGAGCGAGATATTACAAACATGGGTCTCTCAACCTAGCATTCAGAGCATACAAGTCAAAACACAAACTGAAGCTTAACATGTCTGGGTACAGACATCTATAAATGAAAAAGGCTGAGAAGCCTGACTATCTACCAGATCCTACCAAGGGCACAAGATCGTAGCTGAGGTAACAAGGTAAACGTCGAGGTCCACGCGGAACTACTAGTGAGACCGAAGTCTCTCTTCAAAACATAAAATAGGCAAACGTGAGTACAAATGTACCCAACAAGACTTACATGAGAACTATCTACATATGCATCATTATCAACAAAGGGGGTGGTGGGGTTTGACTACAGCAAGCCACCTTTGACTCGGTGGCTATCCTGATCGACGACTGCATGTAACTCTTTTGAGGTTGCACACACGAGTCCACATATTCACCATATCAATACACCACTATGGATCCGCTCCCGTCTCCCTATGAGAACGCCATCCATAGCACTAACACTTATCTTGCATATTTGAGAGTATCCACTTTCACTTGTCTATGAACAGTTATAGGCAACCCAGAAGTCCTTTACTGCAGACACGGCTATTCGAATAGATGATGTTAACCCTGCAGGGGTGTACTTCTTCACTCACGCTCTCACCACTTACCGCCGTTTACACGACATGTACTCGGCAACCTTCAAACGGAAGCCCAACGAGGGTGTCGGCCACGGACTACCTAAATACTCAAGTCTCTAGTCCAGGTTTATCGCCTATTCAGGTTCCATCTGCACGGAGTCCGGCCGAGGTTTCCACATACGGCCCCGAACGATGTGTACAGGGTTCCGTGACACCAAACGGGCGCCTGGCATACCCGACCACGTGCCTACCGCATCACAGCCCACCCCTCCGGCCAGCGCTGCCCACGGCCTCCAGCATACTACAAACACCAGAAACTACTTGCAATTTCTGGACAGAGGACAAGGGTGGTTAAGAAGCTGAGAGGGTCCATTGGTTTCGAGCCCAATGCGTGGTAGTAACTGTTTCATGGATCACAAACAGAGAACTCAGTTCCTGAGGACGGCTTCAATGAGACAACCCACCATGTACTCCTACATGGCCTCTCACCGCTACCTTTACCAAATCGTGTTCACACACTTAGCTCACACATAGTAGGACATGTTCATCACTGTTCCAATTCATCCCCGATGAATCAGACCTGACTCAACTGTAAGCAGTAGCAGGCATGACAAACAAACATGAATGAGTAGGCACATCAGGGATCAAACAACTCCTACTCATGCTAGTGGGTTTCATCTATTTACTGTGGCAATGACAGGTCATGCAGAGCAAAGCGGTTCAACTATGGCAGCAAGTAACAGATGAATCGTTGTTGTCCTAGTGCAGTAAAAGATAGCAGAAGCAAGAGAGTGGGGTTGTATCGGAATGAACAAGGGGGTTTTGCTTGCCTGGCACTTCTGAAGATAGTATAGTTCTTCATCGGTGTCATGGAACTCATCGTCGGAACCACGTCTATCGAGAGGGGACAAACACCAGCAAACAAGGAAGAACACAATCAATGCAATGCACAATATGATGCATGATCATGACATGGCAATATGCTGTGGTTTGGGCTAATGCAAATAGCAGTAGATTAAATGGAGTTGGTTTGAATCTAAGGTTCAAATTCAAACTCCATATATGACATTTTAAATGCCATTAATTAAAATTGTTGTATACAACAGCTTTAAGTTGTTCAAACATGCATTACAATGCCATAAATAGATTCTTTGGATTTTTCTGATCATTTTTCATATATAATTTATTTCATGCTGAGTTACGGTTGATTTTATATGTTTTTTAGAAGTTTATAACAATTTCTGAAATAAATAAACCATTTAAGATTTATTTAAATTCCAGAAGAATTATTGCATCAGCATGACGTCACTGTGATGTCAGCGGTCAACAGGTCCGGTCCAGGTCAAACTAACCAGTGGGTCCCGTGTGTCAGTGACTAACTAAGCTAACCTAGTTTAATTAGCACTAACCTAGATTAACACTAACTAAGGTTAACCTAAACTAGTTAATTAGCTGGGTGGGGCCCGCATGTAATTGACCCACAGGATGTCAAACAGGGTCCACCCTGGGTCAACTCGGTCAGCGGGGTCAAAGTGGGTCAACCCCACCGGCGACTCGACGCCGGCGAGGCCCGAGACGGCGGTGCGGCTCGGAAAACGCCCACAGGGCACGGACGAGGCCGTTCTTGGGCTCGTTGGAGAGATCTTGCAGGCACGCTTCGAGTGGTGGTGGAGGCCGGGCCTATGGTGGCCGGAGCCGACGACGGCGAGCTCCAAGGCGGTGGCCAAAGCTCGGACAAGCTCGGCAACAATGCTGCGGTGCACGGGAGGACTAGCTGATGGTGGTGTTGGTTTTCTAGGAACATGCTGAGCATGTACCAGTGCTCGTACGCGACGGTTGTTAGCATATTCGCCAGCGACAATGAGTGCAGCGGCGGTGAGCTCTCGGGTCCGGTGGCTAGCACGGCCAGAGCATGCAAATGAACGCGGGAGAAAGGGGGGAAAGATGGCGGGGCTCATGGCGGGTCTTCTGGTGCGGTCGTTGAGCTCGGGGAGGCACGGAAGGCGACGTAACGACGATGGTGATCTGGTGGCCTTGCGCGGAGAAGACGGGTCGATGGCGAGGCAACAGGGCATCCGGCGATGCTCGCGTTGAGGGGGAGCTTCAAGGCGTCAAGGAGGACGTAGGGGACGACACGGGGAGGCGCTGGGATGACTGTGGCTGCACGTACGGCGGTCGGCGTCGATGACCGCGCTCGGTGGACGTGCGTGAGAGAGACATGGCAGGGGAGAGAGGGCGAGGAGTGCTCGAGGGGATTCTGCGGGGATGGCGTGGCATCTCCAGACGCGTCGAGGAGGAGGTAGGCAGGCAGGGAGGGAGGAGGTGGCCGTAGCGTGTGGCTGCGCGCGTCGGGTATGCACCCTCTTTGACTGGCGCGAGGAGGAAGGCGACAGAAGAGCGCCTGGTGGGCTGGGACAATAGCTGGGCCACCAGGTAGGCTGAGGTAAGTTTCTGCTCTATTTTACTTTTCTTCTATTTTCTATTTTTTTAATTCCTTTGCCACTATTTTAAATTAAAAATGAATTCAGATCTTGTGCCAAAGCTCCTGGAATATTTTATGTTGCACATATGGACCTAGCCAGATGCACATAAAATAATGCAGGGTAATTTGAAGATATATTCTATACAATATGAATATAACTCCAAATTCAAGTACAGTAATGATTTAAATTCAGTGCCCAAAATATTCCTTAAAAATGTTCATAAATTTTGGTTGTGCCTGAAACCCATGCCAAACTTTCCAAACATTAAATAAAGAATTTGTGGAATCAGTGAATGCAATTTTTCGGGTTCTTTGCCCTTCTTTTAAAAGGATTTTGAGGCTTTCAGATTCCCTCAGTTCAGGTTTCTTCAAATTAAACATGATGCATGAATGATTATGCAAAGTCAAGCAATGACTAATCTAGGGTTGTGACAACTCACCCCCACTAAACAAGAATCTCGTCCCGAGATTTAAGACATGAGGTAAGAAGGCAGTGGGACACAAGCTAACACGATCTTCACGATCCAGGTTGCACTTCATAAGGACGTTGACTCAATCACCATCTTTATTTTGATGTCTTGGTCCGAGAACTGCAACCGACATGACAACGAGAGGAGAAAGAAAACTCTAGAAGGATCTATCTTCTCGAAGGTCGAACAACTCAGGACCAACCCACGGAGTGAGACATTCAATCACCCCGTGAGCTGAGACACGAAGCATGCATCCAGAGAGATGGAGTGAAGCAGATGACGAAGGTTCACTAGGTAGACAACAATTCCACACTTAAGAGGGTGGTGAACGGTTGTCCACGTAGCAAGGAGTTGAGTTGGCATGATGCCTTAACGAGACATCTTAAAGGAGTGACTCATAGGGTTATTACCTTAAGTGGCAAAAGAATTACTTTTGATACATGGATCATCGAAACTCTCTAAACCAGCATAAGGCAGTTCACCAACAATCATTTGTCAGAGTTCAAAGAAATGGCATCTTCGGACTCAATTGGATGATGTGGAAAACCTTGTTGAAGACAACGCAAGGGATGATTTTTGCTTATCATTGAAAATGGATGGGACCCATGGGAGAATGGCACATTGGCGGTGCAAGCTGGGAACAAAATGCAAATGCTGGGAATGATTCTGGTAACTAGGGAGAAACCCAACTGTAGAGAGTGAGTCCACTATTTGAAAGGTTGTAGCAAAACCGAGGAAACTGATAGCAATCCCAGTTAGCGTCGGTGATAACACCTAGTGATTGCACGTGCTCTCAAGGACTTGAGCATTTCCATATTCATCAAGGTTTACCAATATCAATATCAAGGATCTTGACAACACAACTACTACCATGATGAATGGTGATGGATGATGCAGGTGCAAAGGAAGATAACACCTTCTCAGATTTCACCTTAGCGAGGCCAAGGGATCAAAATCCGGATGATTGACCGAGAGACATTTAGTACTCCTCTTCTAATGTTCTCCTTGATGTGCTAGCGTATCCAATTCATTGAAATGGTTTGGTAACTAGACCATCAAGTAAAAGGTCGGACTTCGAGAGCACAAGAATCCATAAGGAACAACTAGGGAGTATATCATGCAAAATCCTTATGGGGAGGTGGCCAACTTCTTCAATCAAGATACTATAATAATGGGTCCTCCGGCTGGGTGTGTTGGCCACGACATCCACTTTACTGGTTTACAGAGAGGCCAATATTATAATTCTTGGGACACGTTCCAACCATCATATCTGCCTGAGATTCAGATCTGGTTGGTGTCAAAATAATCCAGACTCATCGAGTCTAGAAGGAAAAATGAAAGTTTGCAACACAAATTGATGAGATGACGTTGCGAGATTCTTGGGGAATGAACTACGATAGAAAGCTCCAAAACATGAGCTGGTTCTGCTACAAACATGTGAACACGTTGTCCCAGACAAACATGGCCACATAGTAGTCTTATAATTAAACACTACCGAGTTCAGGTGGGGAATCATCATCGAGGATATCGAAGTCCTAGCATAAGGTATACTCTTAATAAGTAACTTCTTCTCCTTGAACAAGTCAATCAGTGGCTTGGTGTGCTAGGAAACACATATAGAATGGAGGTGGCCAACCTATCAAACCATATAGCACTTCGCACATGTGTGACTAACTTGGGATGATTCCAAGGAAGCAACATTGACTTTCTCGAATTCACGGTGGCAACTTGCATCAAATGCACATGAATTAGAGGAAGTCACTTCTTTCATCCGAACATATGCTTCATGCACACGACATGAAGATAATGCTTATAGAAGTTTCCAATGCTATCTTAATGTTCAACAAGATTATGGAGAAGATAAGGATGTTGTCGATGGGCTCAACAACAATTCATCGGTATTTCCATATAAATGGAATTCCATAATTATGAGAACATGGTGATAGCATTGGTCAGACCAAGAGATATAATGGAGTATGCTCGAGGAGGTACCACGAGTAAGACAACATTACGAACATCGTTGGTTCTGATTTGATTTGAGAATAGCGCACACTCAAATCAAAGTTTTTGATAAGATAATAGGTCCAACAACTGATCACAGGGACCAATCGATCAAGATATCATCTTTCCTCAACATACACTAAAAATCCCTTGAAATGAACTAAGCTAGGCAAGCTTTTATCTTCCAACTCTCCAAGTTGTTGTTTAGCTTAACCAACTAGCTCACTGTATCCAACACAGATTCTTGGAGAAAGGGTGGTTTACAGGACAACCAACTTGACCACGAACTCAACATAGAGGTCGGGTGACGACGTGGTGATACTTCCGAGAATACATCCGGAATATCACGATCCACCGATATGTTACTAAGCTCAAGAACAATCTTGCTTTTTAGGGCAAGACGATATGATCAAGAGCAAGGGATTGACACAATCCTACTCATTGATCAAGGAGTGCACTATAAATAAGGACTAAGTGGCATTATCAACCTTAGGATGGTGGATCAGTAACCAACATGCTAAGGATGAAATTATTGTCCTTTAACTACCAAGCAACAGAGTTGCTAGGAGTATAGATTTCATACATCATGATTCATTTGTTGGTATTCCGGTTGCAACAACACGGGGACCAAGAAATGAGTAATGATGGAGAGAGTATCACTGTATCAAGAGTTCATAGGATGGTGTGCAATTCCCATGGCATTCTTGATATAAAGAAGGTAATACTACAAGGTAGAACAGAACAAAAGTTGGGTTAGCATTTTGATCTGCAAGGTACAACTACTTTGATCAAATCCTGGATGTGGATGAGGTATTGGAGTTTGTTTCTCCTAGTCATTCTGGAATAGAATGGCTTGACGGACCATAAGAGTAATGGCATCGATAACATGGGTGCACGACTACTATTGACTATCAATTGATAGACGAGGGTCAGAATACAACTAAAGAGGGACAACTCAAAGGAACATACAGTTTTCTGAGTTGTGGATACATAGATTAGTATGTCGAACCAAGTTCAACAAGTTTCTTCCGGTTAATCCATGCAGAGAGGTAGGACTGGTAGAGTATCAACATAGAATCGAGAACTCGTCAAGAGCACTTTGGTTGTGATCTTTTGGTTCAAAAGAACTTCTGCCAAGAATGGTTCATGGTATTTGGAAGAAGGGAATACCACGAACCTTGAGGACTAACGCAAAGATACTAATTTCCTAAGGGAACTAGCAAACACTATCAACATGAGGTAAGTAGAGTGAATCTTGGGTTCAAGAACCCAGAAATAGAATACCTACATACCAAATGGCATCACGGGATGCTTTCGAGAATAATGGCCAGAATGATCACACTGGGGATACAAAGCATTGCTAGATAACTGAGTGGTACTCTAAGACACCTAGGGTCATAATTATAACCCCAACATATATGTCAAGGCAGCAGAGTACCTCAACTCTCCGATTAGTGTGGTTAATCTGGCCCAAAGGGACATCAAAACCAGAGGGAAAGGATTTTGCAAATGCATCAGACTGTTTAGAAACTTGGGATGACTCGGACATCATAACGGCTATAAACTCTCAAAAAGATTTGAGACGTGCTACAAAATGGTGGCATAACCACTCGATCATCATAATATCAAGGGTTCTGAGATCAACTATGAATACACGGAGATAGTAGGAACTGAACTGAGGCTTAAATCCAACAATCTTATAAGTCTACGGATTAGTAACACGTTATCCTGATAGAAGGAAGAGAAAGCCTAGTTCCTTAACCCCGTAGGAAAGATAGGATGACTCAGATCAGAAGGGCATGACGTATAAGGAGTAAAAAGAGCCTTACGTTCCATCCCACAATCAATTCCCTTATATAACTAAGGAATTTCTAGACTCAACTTCGACCAGTTTGGCTTGGTAATCCTACAGGCAACCTGGCTCTGATACCAAAGCTTTTAGGACCCCGACTCAAAGCCACACCAATCTAGCATGTAACACCTCATATCACTTTGCGGCCTCACGCACGGTACTCCCACGGGTGTCGCCTTACCTTGCCCGAGAATGTTTGCGCCTTCTGGCACATGTATATGATAGTTACGCTAGCATCCATATGACAAGGAGCCCGGGCTGACATGGCTAGTCGTGAACCCAAAGTGGCACTAACTTACAGGGACAGGCATACATGACCCAACAACGAATGTGTCGGTTATCAGCGAGTGAATCCGGGCTGTAGCAACTCGGCTAGCAGGACTCCGGTAAACCAGGCTGTAGCAGGCTAACAGGACTCCGGTAGACACCGCGTGACATTTCCCCGAAGGGACAGTGTCACGCCCAATATGCGACCCTATCCAAAAGGAACTCGAAGGTCCCACCGAGGATAGACCCGCATATTGAAACGCTTTTGCAAGGTGGATATCATTACATCAACATTACATAATAGATGGGGATACATACATAAGGCATACAATGCCACATGAATACAACATCACACAACATAAGAGCATCATCCGGCTACGGATGAAACACGAACAGAAACTCAAACGACATCCACCCTGCTAGCCAAGGCTGCCGACGTGGAACCTATCCCCTGATCGAAGAAGCAGAAGAAGAACTCAAGGCAAGCAAGCATCGCTCTCGCGTCATGATCATCGCAAAACCTGTACCTGCAACTTTGTTGTAGTAATCTGTGAGCCCCGAGGACTCAGCAATCCCATTACCATGGGTATCAAGACTAGCAAAGCTTAAAGGGAAAGGAATGGGTAAAGTGGTGAGGCTGCAGCAGCGACTAAGCGTGATAAGGTGGCTAACATACGCAAATAAGAGCGAGAAGAGAACAAGCGGAACGGTCGTGAAACTAGCAATGATCAAGAAGTGATCCTGAACTCCTACTTACGTCAAACATAACCCAAAGACCGTGTTCACTTCGTGGACTCCACCGAAAAGAGACCATCACGGCTACACACGCGGTTGATGCGTTTCAATTCAGATCTGGTGTCAAGTTATCTACAATCGGACATTAACAAATTCCCATCTTCCTATAACCACAGGCACGGCTTTCGAAAGATTATACCCTACAGGGGTGTCCCAACTTAGCCCATGACAAGCTCTCGCGATCAACAAAGGAATAGACCTTCTACCAAGAAGACCCGATCAGACTCGGAATCCCGGTTTACAAGACATTTCGACAATGGTAAAACAAGACCAGCAAGACCGCCCGATGCGCCGACAATCCCGATAGGAGCTGCACATATCTCGTTCTCAGGGCAACACCGGATGAACACTACGTGCAAATAAAACCAACCCTCAAGTTTCCCCGAGGTGGCGCTGCAAGTGGCTCTGGTTCGGGCCAACACTTAGACAAGCACTGGCCGGGGGGGGGGGGGTATAATAAAGATGACCCTCGAGAGAGCGACTCCCAAGGGAAAAGTAGGTGATGGTGAGGGAAATGGTAAAACCAAGTTTGGGCCTTGCTGGACGAGTTTTATTCAAAGCGAACTGTCGAGGGGGTCCCATAAATCACCCGACCGCATAAGGCCGAGCCTTCCACCCTTTACCAAATATATAGATGCATTAATAATATAAGAGATATTGTGATATCCCAACCAAAATCCTGTCCACCATGGAGCAATCTTCAACTTCACCTGCAACTAGCAACGTATAAGAGGGGCTGAGCAAAAGCGGTAACATAGCCAAACAACGGTTTGCATAGGAAAGGTGTCAAAGGTTAGAGGTTCATGGCAATTTGGGATGGCTTGATAAACAGGTAATAGGTAGCGCAACATAGCGATAGAACGAAGCAACTAGCATGGCAATGATAGTAGTGAGATCCAGGGTAGCGGTCATCTTGCCTGAAATCCCGCGAGGAAGAAGAATGAGTCCATGAAGAAGAAGAACGGATGAAGCCGAACCAAGCGTAGACGAACGAATCCTCACGATCGCAACGAAACAGGAACTATCGAAAAGAAGCACACAACATGGTAAACACACCACACATGAACAAGACATGATGCACAACAAGCATGATGCATGACAAGGCTACATGAAGCTACTCGTGGCAAGAGATGATGCAAACAAGAGTAACACATCAAGGCAAGTTTAAATGAGGCCGGGAACAACATATAACAATTCCGGTAAGTCCTCATATGCATATTTCGAAATTGGTCCAGATATGAATAAACCTTATGTTCAAGTTGTTAAACAGCAAGTTAAGATGCACAAAGATGATCTACATGAGATTCTAGTCAAGTTACATATAAAGTTCATTTAGTTCGGAGCTACGACATAGAAGATATGAGCAAAACAAGTTAAACATGGCATTGATGCAAAATGCACCCAAACACCTCAAAACACCTCAAAATAAGGATGCAACATGATAATATGAAACTACATCCAATTCTAAGAAAATTTCATATAGAGCACACTCAAAACGGAGCAACGGTTCAACATACACACACTATACAAGTTATAGCAACAATCTGTCCAAAACAGCAACTAGGCATATTGCAAGCATCAAAACAACATGCTACAGCACTCCAACATGATAACAAAATATATGGACATGATGTACAGGTAAAGCACAACAAAACATGAACCCTGAGCTATCTCCAGAAATCACTAGAACATACTCAAACACACATGGTAAGATTGCAAGTTATAACAATTTCAGACTTTGTAGAAAATAACATCACGATGTAATGTTTAGAGCTATCAAACAACATGTTACAGGAACTTATCATGGCAAACAAAGGCATGGCATGATTCTACTCAAATCATAGATCAAAAGTCCTTTACTGACCATGAGCCAAAAAAGATCAGAAAATATAATGGCACCCACGTAAACATAGCAAGTTATTATACAGATTCAAACATGGTAGAAACAGAATTATGAAGGCATGTAAATGAGCTTGTGCAACTCACTACAGAGCAACACATAGCATGGCAAGGCACCCAACAGTAAGAAGGAATGTTTGTGAAGCTAAGCATGGCAATAGCAACGTCATAGGGTGCATGGATCACTAGCAAAACACATGGGAAGAACTGAACATAATGTTAACAGGCTGACAACAATATTTTCAAGCAACTTTGGAGCAAGATATGAACAAGCTACAGGAACCTATAAATGCAACGAGGGGCATGGATGGATAGAGGATGACATGTAGATCAAAACATGTTTATAGAATATCTCCAGATTATGCATAGAATGATTAGTAGCAACATGTTTATATAACATCACGAAATAACAGATTCAGCCTAGCAAAACAGCAACATCATGAACCCTACTTAACAAGCTCGATTCACTCACCACAAGTCATTGCATGATAATATAAGCATAGCATCATCAAGAAGGCATGTTTTTGAAACAAACCAAGTCAAGAACAAGTCCATAGCATGCAAGGATCAACTATAGCAAGCTTGGGCAAATTGAATAACATGTAAACCATCTGCCAGGAAACATTTTGAAGCAAAAGTAGAGCACGAAAATGACATGCTAGACTACTCCATAATTGAAATTAAGGGCATGAATGGATAGACAAACATCATATGTTCAAAACACCCTTACTGAAGTATCTCTAAATATGCATGGATCTCTTTGTAGCAACAAGTTTACAAGGCATCAAAATTACAGCAGAACAGGAACTAAAATCAGCGTTAACACGAAGCCTAGTTTGCATGCTTGTACTAGTCACCACATTGATCACAAAAATACATGGTAAACACCTCTGTAAAGAACACATGGCATAGTTCAAAACACATGAAGACATCAACCTCATAAAATGCACACATCAATCATGGCAAAAATGACAAAAGAGCTCGTTCTGTTAATAGACAGCAGAAAACATTATGAAGCACTCTTACAACGATGATTCAGGAATCTAGATGACCTGAAATGAAAATGATGCAATGGAATGACATGATGTAAACGTTGAGACGAACAATTTGACATATTACACGCATGAAACGGAGCTACAGATGTAGAGGTACGATGGCATGAACATGGCATGAAAATTACAGAATCTGGGGACTTAGCAGAATTTAACCTCGGGGAAAAAGTCAACCTGTCCAGATCTGGATCGGGATCCCGGCGGCACGGGAACCGAGGTTCGTCGGGGTGGGTCGCCGGAGATGAGGGAGAGGCCGGAGGAGGAGGGGGTCGGCGAGGGGGCGCCGGATCCGGCCTTCCCGCGGCCGGATCTGGCCGGGGCGGCGGCGCTCGGGGC
>NC_041387.1:199585702-199592559 GCF_002162155.2 Triticum dicoccoides | reverse complement strand
GGGCTCGGGCGGCGCGGGAGGAGCTCCGGGCGGCGGCCCAGGCGGCCGAGGGCGCGGGAGGCACGCCGGCCAGCAGCGACCGGAGGTGGAGCCCGGCGGCTGCGCGGGAGGCGCGAGGCGGCGGGGCGCCGGGGGCGCCGGGCGGCGCGCGCGGGCCTGGGTGGGCCGCTCCTGGGCCCGACGGGCCGCGGCGGCGGGGCGCGGTGGCTGGCGGCGGAGAGGCCACGTGGCACGAGGGGAGTGGCTGCGGCGGGAGAAGCGGACGTGTCCGGCGCGGACGGACACGTCCGGCGCAGCGCGGAGGGAAGATTTAGGGTTTCGGGGAGAAAATCATCCGAAAATGGAGAGGGGAAGACGTTTTTATAGGTAAAGGGAGCTAGGAGAGTCCAAATGAGGAGCGGTTTTCAGCCACGCGATCATGATCGAACGACCGAGAGCATGGAGGGGAGTTTGGTGGGTTTTGGGCCACTTTGGAAGGGGTGTTGGGCTGCAAAGAGCGAGGGGGCTTTACAGTTACCCGGTTAACCATTGGAGTACCAAACGACCTCCAAATGGCACGAAACTTGACAGGCGGTCTACCGGTGCTATACCAAGGCCGCTTGGCAAGACTCGGTCCATTCCGAGAAAGTTTAATACCCGCTCACAATGAGAGACGAAAGGGGAACGCCCGATGGCATAGGAGTTCCGGATCGCGAAACGGACAACGGGGAAAAGGCTCGGATGCATGAGACAAACATGAATGCAAAATGAAATGCACATGATGACATGATAAAATGCAACACGCAAGCAAATGACATGGCAACGGCGGCGAATAACTGGCAGACACCTGGCGCATCGGATCCGGGGCGTTACAACACTCCTCCACTAACAAGAGATCTCGTCCCGAGATCTTAGGACCGAGACGGAAGGGAAAAGGGATGAGGTGAAACAAGAACTCAAGAGAAGAAGCAAAGAATCAAGAGCACTCGAGAAGAAAAGAGGAACGACGAGAATGACGAGAATCAAAAGCTCATGGAATCAGATAGACTATGAAACCACTCCGGTTAGAACGAGATAAGAAACAAATAAGACTGAAAGGATTTAGGCAACACTCCGGTTGAACAAGGAAAGAATAGAACAAGGACTTGAGAGGATGGAATGATACTTAATGAACTCTTGCAGAAAGAATTAAATCATAAAGAACCACCATAAAGAACTCCGGTGACAAAAGGATGATGAGATAGAATGAAGGAAGAAAGAATAAGATGAGCCTTGCGATGATTTAGATGGAGGTTCCGACGAAATGGCTAAGGAAATTGAACTCCGGAAAAGAAAAGATGAAACACTTGGAACTAGAATTTATTCATGAAGAACAAACTCCGAATGAAAGGATTACTCACTTGAATGAAATAAGAATAAGATTTATTGTATGCTTATCCTTCATCAAATTAAATTGATGACTAGCAATGGATTTAGCATACTACTTATTCTTCTTGAAAAAGGATTGAGAAGGGATAGCACAAAACTTGAGAAAGTCTTCATGAACAAACGGTAGGATTGGAAAAAGGAATAGACTGAATGATAATCAAAGAAAAAGAATCTTGAACGAACCACCGTAAGAATTTGAAAAATGACTGATGAAAGAGAATGCATCGCCGGGATGAATTAGAAGAACAAATATGTTTGAGGGGATTTAGATGCAAGAAAACGGGAAGAAGTCGATCTGATTAAAAGCACTTGAACGAAGCACCGGGATAAATAGCGAACGGTAACTGGAATGGTGGCCTCTGGTGAAAAGAAATTGGAAAACAACTTCTGACAAACTCCGGATGGTTAAGAAAGAATATCTAACAAACTGAAATGATTCAAGAGGATAACATGAAGCTAGAACCACGAAACTTCGAGAGAACGGACAAGATTGAGAGGAAAACCTCTTCTTCGGTCTTCAAAAGACGACGAGAAAAAACCACCAAAATTACTGGGATACTCCGGGAGAATGAAAAACAAAGAGGTTGAGCCAACAATGACAAAGATTTGAAATCGATCTTGGAAAGGCATATGACTGATGGGATCCATTCTTACGTCACACTTTGAAAAGAATTGAGAATAACTCCGGGGAAATTAGAAGAGTCAGGTAAGATCCTGGAAAAAGACCTGTGGTTTAGGGCCCACTGAAGAGATAACACCGTTGGAAAGGTCTGAAGAGGAGATGATGCACCGGAACAATTGAAATATTTGAATGAGGTGATAACCTCGAATTAATTCGAACACAGACGAATCTCCTGAGATGTCTTCTGAACTCCGGGATAATTGAAAGGCGAGAGGCAAACGAGCGAGGAGAACACTTGATCCAAGGAAAAGAATGCGATCAACACCGAAAAACTTGAATTGGGTCCACCGGAAAAAGAAAAGGGATGAAGAATGACGAACTAGACGAGAATTCACCGGTTGAAAAGAAAGCAAAGACTTCACACGAGTAGGATGGATACTCGATTACGGACTCCGGTTCAAAGAAGAAAAGGGGAGGGCGGGTGGGAAAGAAAACAACTGAGGATGGGGAAAACAACTGAGGATTGAACTCAAAGATGAAGAAGGCTCGAGTCGACTTGACGAGAAATGCACCGGATGAAAAGAGCTGAGGAACAACGATCGGAAAACCAACTGCGTGAACCTAAAGAAAATTTGAAGGGGAAGAGAAGTAATTCAAAACACCTACGTCAAGATTCCTCACCAGAGCGACGAAGAGGCAGAGGAGTAAAAAGAATTTCTACTCTCCGATATAACTAGACTCCGAAAACAGTTTTCTTCTAGACTCAACATCGGCCAAACTACACGATCAATCAAGGGGGGCTCCTAAGGTCGGTCGAGGCTCTGATACCAACTTGTCATGCCCAATATGCGACCCTATCCAAAAGGAACTCAAAGGTCCCACCAAGGATAGACCCGCATATTGAAACGCTTTTGCATGGTGGATATCATTACATCAACATTACATAATAGATGGGGATACATACAAAAGGCATACAATGCCACATGAATACAATATCACAATACAAAAGAACATCATCCGACTATGGATGAAACACAAACAGAAACTCAAACGACATCCACCCTGCTAGCCCAGGCTACCGACCTGGAACCTATACCCTGATCGAAGAAGAAGCAGAAGAAGAACTCAACGCAAGCAAGCATCGCTCTCGCGTCATGATCATCGCATAACCTGTACCTGCAACTGTTGTTGTAGTAATCTGTGAGCCACGAGGACTCAGCAATCCCATTACCATGGGTATCAAGACTAGCAAAGCTTAAAGGGAAAGGAATGGGTAAAGTGGTGAGGCTGCAACAGCGACTAAGCATGATAAGGTGGCTAACATACGCAAATAAGAGCGAGAAGAGAACAAGCGGAACGGTCGTGAAACTAGCAATGCTCAAGAAGTGATCCTGAACTCCTACTTACGTCAAACATAACCCAAAGACCGTGTTCACTTCCCGGACTTCGCTGAAAAGAGACCATCACGGCTACACACGCGGTTGATGCGTTTTAATTCGGATCTAGTGTCAAGTTATCTACAACTGGACATTAACAAATTCCCATCTGCCTATAACCGCAGGCACGGCTTTCGAAAGATTATACCCTCCAGGGGTGTCCCAACTTAGCCCATGACAAGCTCTCGCGATCAACGAAGGAATAGACCTTCTACCAGGAAGACCCGATCAGACTCGGAATCCCGGTTTACAAGACATTTCGATAATGGTAAAACAAGACCAGCAAGACCGCCCGATTCGCCGACAATCCCGATAGGAGCTGCACATATCTCGTTCTCAGGGCAACACCGGATGAACACTACGTACAACTAAAACCAACCCTCAAGTTTCCCCGAGCTGGCGCTGCAAGTGGCTCTGGTTTGGACCAACACTTAGACAAGCACTGGCCCGGGGGGGTTATAATAAAGATGACCCTCGAGAGAGCGACTCCCAAGGGAAAAGTAGGTGGTGGTGAGGCAAATGGTAAAACCAAGGTTGGGCCTTGCTAGAGGAGTTTTATTCGAAGCGAACTGTCGAGGGGGTCCCATAAATCACCCGACCGCATAAGGAACGCAAATCCGGGAACATAACACCGGTATGACGGAAACTAGGGCGGCAAGAGTGGAACAAAACACCAGGCATAAGGCCGAGCCTTCCACCCTTTACCAAATATATAGATGCATTAATAATATAAGAGATATTGTGATATCCCAACCAAAATCCTGTCCACCATGGAGCAATCTTCAACTTCACCTGCAACTAGCAACGCTATAAGAGGGGCAAGAGGGGCTGAGCAAAAGCGGTAACATAGCCAAACAACGGTTTGCATAGGAAAGGTGTCAAAGGTTAGAGGTTCATAGCAATTTGGGATGGCTTGATAAACAGGTAATAGGTAGCGTAGCATAGCGATAGAACGAAGCAACTAGCATGGCAATGATAGTAGTGAGATCCAGGGTAGCGGTCATCTTGCCTGAAATCCTGCAAGGAAGAAGAACGAGTCCATGAAGATGATCAACGGATGAAGCCCAACCAAGCGTAGACGAACGAATCCTCACGATCGCAACGAAACAGGAACTATCGAAAAGAAGCACACAACATGGTAAACACACCACACATGAACAAGACATGATGCACAACAAGCATGATGCATGACAAGGCTACATGAAGCTACTCATGGCAAGAGATGATGCAAACAAGAGCAACACATCAAGGCAAGTTTAAATGAGGCCGGGAACAAGATATAACAATTCCGGTAAGTCCTGATATGCATATTCTGAAATTGGTCCAGATATGAATAAACCTTATGTTCAAGTTGTTAAACAGCAAGTTAAGATGCACAAAGATGATCTACACGAGATTCTAGTCAAGTTACATATAAAGTTCATTTAGTTCGGAGCTACGGCATAGAAGATATGAGCAAAACAAGTTAAACATGGCATTGATGCAAAATGCACCCAAACATCAAGAAAACACCTCAAAACAAGGATGCAATATGATAATATGAAACTACATGTAATTCTAAGAAAATTTCATATAGAGCACACTCAAAACGGAGCAACGGTTCAACATACACACACTACAAGTTATAGCAACAATCTGTCCAAAACAGCAACTAGGCATATTGCAAGCATCAAAACAACATGCTACAGCACTCCAACATGATAACAAAAGGTATGGACATGATTTACAGGTAAAGCACAACAAAACATGAACCCTGAGCTATCTCCAGAAATCACTAGAACATACTCAAACACACATGGTAAGATTGCAAGTTATAACAATTTCAGACTTTGCAGAAAATAACATCACGATGCAATGTTTAGAGCTATCAAACAACATGTTACAGGAACTTATCATGGAAAACAAAGGCATGGCATGATTCTACTCAAAGCATAGATAAAAAGTCCCTTACTGACCATGAGCCAAAAAGGATCAGAAAATATAATGGCACTCACGTAAACATAGCAAGTTATTATACAGATTCAAACATGGCAGAAACAGAATTATGAAGGCATGTAAATGAGCTTGTGCAACTCACTACAGAGCAAAACATGGAATGGCAAGGAACCCAACAGTAAGAAGGCATGTTTGTGAAGCTAAGCATGGCAATAGCAAGGTGATAGGGTGCATGGATCACTAGCAAAACACATGGGAACAACTGAACGTAATGTTAACAGGCTGACAACAACATTTTCAAGCAACTTTGGAGCAAGATATGAACAAGCTACAGCAACCTATAAATGCAACCAGGGGCATGGATGGATAGAGGATGACATGTAGATCAAAACATTTTTATAGAAAATCTCCAGATTATGCATAGAATGATTAGTAGCAACATGTTTATATAGCATCACGAAATAACAGATTCAGCCTAGCAAAACAACAACATCATGAACCCTACTTAACAAGCTCGATTCACTCACCACAAGTCATTGCATGACAATATAAGCATAGCATCATCAAGAAGGCATGTTTGTGAAACAAACCAAGTCAAGAACAAGTCCATAGCATGCAAGGATCAACTATAGCAAGCTTGGCCAAATTGAATAACATGTAAACAATCTGCCAGGAAACATTTTGAAGCAAAAGTAGAGCATGAAACTGACATGCTATACTACTCCATAATTGCAACCAAGGGCATGAATGGATAGACAAACATCATATGTTCAAAACACCCTTACATAAGTATCTCTAAATATGCATGGATCTCTCTATAGCAACAAGTTTACGAGGCATCAAAATTACAGCAGAACAGGAACTAAAATCAGCGTTAACACGAAGCCTAGTTTGCATGCTTGTACTAGTCACCACATTGATCACAAAAATACATGGTAAACACCTCTGTAAAGAAGACATGGCATAGTTCAAAACACATGAAGACATCAACCTCATAAAATGCACACATCAATCATGGCAAAAATGACAAAAGAGCTCGTTCTGTTAATAGACAGCAGAAAACATTATGAAGCACTCTTACAACGATGATTCAGGAATCTAGATGACCTGAAATGAAAATGATGCAATGGAATGACATGATGTAAACGTTGAGACGAACAATTTGACATATTACACGCACGAAACGGTGCTACGGATGCAGAGGTACGATGGCATGAACATGGCATGAAAATTACAGAATCTGGGGACTTAGCAGAATTTAACCTCAGGGAAAAGGTCAACCTGTCCGGATCTGGATCGGGATCCCGGCCGCACGGGAACCGAGGTTCGCCGGGGTGGGTCGCCGGAGACGAGGGAGAGGCCGGAGGAGGAGGGGGTCGGCGAGGGGGCGCCGGATCCGGCCTTCCCACGGCCGGATCTGGCCGGGGCGGCGGCGCTCGGGGCGGAGCCCGCGGCGA
>NC_041387.1:199570290-199585295 GCF_002162155.2 Triticum dicoccoides | reverse complement strand
CGGCGGGAGAAGCGGACGTGTCCGGCGCGGACGGACACATCCGGTGCGGTGCGGAGGGAAGATTTAGGGTTTCGGGGAGAAAATCATCCGAAAATGTTTTTATAGGTAGAGGGAGCTAGGAGAGTCCAGATGAGGAGCGGTTTTCGGCCACGCGATCGTGATCGAACAACCGAGAGCATGGAGGGGAGTTAGGTGGGTTTTGGGCCACTTTGGAAGGGGTGTTGGGCTGCAAAGAGAGAGGGGGCTTTACGGTTACCCGGTTAACCGTTGGAGTACCAAACGACATCCAAATGGCACGAAACTAGACAGGCGGTCTACCGGTGCTATACCAAGGCCGCTTGGCAAGACTCGGTCCATTCCGAGAAAGTTTAATACCCGCTCACAACGAGAGACGAAAGGGGAACACCGGATGGCATAGGAGTGCCGGATCGTGAAATGGACAACGGGGAAAAGGCTCGGATGCATGAGACGAATACGAATGCAAAATGAAATGCACATGATGACATGATAAAATGCAACACGCAAGCAAATGACATGGCAACGGCGGCGAATAACTGGCAGACACCTGGCGCATCGGATCCGAGGTGTTACAGACAGACACAGGAACGAGGAAGGACACATGAGGGCCAGCCTAAGTGTTCCGGAGCAGTAGCAAGCTACCAAAGCTCAGTGGAAGCACTAGGAGACATTTCCCGTAAGAGAGGCTACCCAGGATAAACAACTAGATAGTCAGATCCCACACATACCAAGCATTTCAATAACATACACACAATATGCTCGATATGTGCAAATACAACATGGCATCACAACATGACTCTACAACTCAAGTATTTTATTCAATTGGCTCCGAGGAGCGAGATATTACAAACATGGGTCTCTCGACCCAGCATTCAGAGCATACAAGTTAAAAAACAAACTGAAGCTTAACATGTCTGGGTACATACATCTATAAATGAAAAAGGCTGAGAAGCCTGACTATCTACCAGATCCTCCCAAGAGCACAAGATCGTAGCTAAGGTAACAAGCTAAACGTCGAAGTCCACGTGGAACTACTAGCGAGACCGAAGTCTCTCTGCAATACATAAAATAGGAAAACATGAGTACTAATGTACCCAGCAAGACTTACATCAGAACTATCTACATATGCATCATTATCAACAAAGGGGATGGTGGGGTTTGACTGCAGCAAGCCAGCTTTGACTCGGTGGCTATCCTGATCTACGACTGCATGTAACTCTTTTGAGGTGGCGCACACGAGTCCACATATTCACCATATCAATACACCACTATGGATCCGCTCCCGTCTCCCTACGAGAGCGCCATCCATAGCACTCACGCTTATCTTGCGTATTGTTGAGTATCCACTTTCACTTGTCTATAAATTGTTATAGGCAACCCAGAAGTCCTTTACCGCGGACACGGCTATTCGAGTAGATGATGTTAACCTTGCAGGGATGTACTTCTTCACACACGCTCTCACCACTTACCGCCGTTTACACGACATGTACTCGGCAACCTTCAAGCGGAAACCCAACGAGGGTGTCGGCCATAGCCTACCTAAATACTCAAGTCTCTAGTCCAGGTTTATCGCCTATTCAGGTTCCATCAGCAGGGAGTCCGGCCAAGGTTTCCACATACGGCCCCGAACGGTGTGTACAGGGTTCCGCGACACCAAACGGGCGCCCGGCATACCCGGCCACGTGCCTACCGCATCACAGCCCACCCCTCCGGTCAGCGCTGCCCACGGCCTCCAGCATACTACAAACACTAGAAACTACTTGCAACTCCTGGACAGCGGACAAGGGTGGTTAAGAAGCCAAGAGGGTCCATTGGTTTCGGGCCGAATGCGTGGTAGTAACTGTTTCATGGATCACAAACAGAGAACTCAGTTCCTGAGGACGGCTTCAATGAGACAACCCACCATGTACTCCTACATGGCCTCTCACCGCTACCTTTACCAAATTGTGTTCACACACTTAGCTCACACACAGTAGGACATGTTCATCACTGTTCCAATCCATCCCCAATGAATCAGACCTGACTCAACTCTAAGTAGTAGCAGGCATGACAAACAAGCATGAATAAGTAGGCACATTAGGGCTCAAACAACTCCTACTCATGCTAGTGGGTTTCATCTATTTATTGTGGCAATGACAGGTCACGCAGAGGAAAGGGGTTCAACTACCGCATCAAGTAACAGATGAATCGTTGTTGTCCTAATGCAGTAAAAGAGAGCAGAAGCGAGAGAGTGCGGTTGTATCGGAATGAACAAGGGGTTTTTGCTTGCCTGGCACTTCTGAAGATAGTATAGTTCTTCATCGGTGTGATCAAACTCATCGTCGAAACCACGTCTATCAAGAGGGGACAAACACCGACAAACAAGGAAGAACACAATCAATGCAAGGCACAATATGATGCATGATCATGACATGGCAATATGATGTGGTTTGGGCTAATGCAACTAGCAGCAGATTAAATGGAGTTGGTTTGAATCTAAGGTTCAAATTCAAACTCCATATATGACATTTCAAATGCCATTAATTCAAATTGTTGTATATAGCAACTTTAAGTTGTTCAAACATGCATTACAATGCCATAATAGATTCTTTGGATTTTTATGATCATTTTTCATATATAATTTATTTCATTTTGAGTTACGGTTGATTTTATATGTTTTTTAGAAGTTTATAACATTTTCTGAAATAAATAAACCATTTAAGGTTTATTTAAATTCCAGAAGAATTATTGTGTCAGCATGACATCACTGTGATGTCAGCGGTCAACTGGGCTGGTCCAAGTCAAACTGACCAGTGGGTCCCGTGTGTTAGTGACTAACTAAGCTAACCTAGTTTAATTATCACTAACCTAGATTAACACTAACTAAGGTTAACCTAAACTAGTTAATTAGCTGGGCGAGGCCCGCATGTCATTGACCCAGAGGAGGTCAAACAGGGTCCACCCAGGGTCAACTCAGTCAGCGGGGTCAAAGTGGGTCAACCCCACCGGCGACTCGACACCGGCGAGGCCCGAGACGGTGGCGCGGCTCGGAAAACGCCCACACGGCACGGACGAGGCCGTTGTTGGGCTCGTTGGAGAGATCTTGCATGCGCGTGTCGAGTGGTGGTGGAGGCCGGGCCTATGGTGGCCGGAGCCGACGACGGCGAGCTCCAAGGCGGCGTCCGGAGCTCGGACAAGCTCGGCAACGACGCTGCGGTGCATGGGAGGACTAGCTGATGGTGGTGTTGGGTTTCTAGCAACATGTTGAGTACGTACTAGTGCTCGTGCGCGATGGTTGCTAGCCTATTCGTCGGCGACGACGAGCGCGGCGGCGGTGAGCTCTCAGGTCCGGTGGCTAGCACGGCTAGAGCACGCAGATGAACGTGGGAGAAAGGGGGAAAGATGGCGGGGCTCACGGAGAGTCTTCTGGTGCGGTCATTGAGCTCGGGGAGGCACGGAAGGCGACGTAACAACGATGGCGATCTGGCGGCCGTGCACGGAAAAGATGGATCGATGGCGAGGCGACAGGGCGTCCGACGATGCTCGTGTTGAGGGGGAGCTTCAAGGTGTCAAGGAGGATGTAGGGGACGGCACGGGGAGGCGCTGGGATGGCTGTGGCTGCGCGTATGGCGATCGGTGACGACGACCGCGCTCGGTGGACGCGCGTGAGAGAGACAGGGGAGGGGAGAGAGGGCGAGGAGTGTTCGAGGGGATTCTGTGGGGATGACGTGGCATCACCAGACGCGTCGAGGAGGAGCCAGGCAGGCAGGGCGGGAGGAGGTGGCCACGGCGTGTGGCTGCGCCCGTCAGGCACACGCCCTCTCCGATTGGCGCGAGGAGGAAGGCGACAGGAGAGCGCCTCGTGGGCTGCGACGCTAGCTAGGCTGCCAGGTAGGCTGAGGTAAGTTTCTACTCTGTTTTACTTTTCTTCCGTTTTCTATTTTTTTTAATTCCCTTTTCCACTGTTTTAAATTCAAAATGAATTCAAATCTTGTGCCAAACCTCCTGGAATATTTTACGATGCACATATGGACCTAGCCAGATGCAAACAAAATAATGCAGGGTAATTTGAAGATATATTCTATACAATATGAATATTACTCCAAATTCAAGTATAGTAATGATTTAAATTCAGTGCCCAAAATATTCCTTAAAAATGTTCATAAATTTTGGTTGGGCCTGAAACCCATGCCAAAATTTCCAAACATTAAATAATGAATTTGTGGATTCAATGAATGCAATTTTTAGGGTTCTTTGCCCTTCTTTTAAAAGGATTTTGAGGCTTTCAGATTCCCTCAGTTCAGGTTTGTTGAAATTAAACATGATGCATGAATAATTATGCAAAGTCAAGCAATGACTAATCTAGGGTTGTGACATGTACAACCCCACTCATTATTACGTGAGAGTGTCACGAGTGGAGACCTTCACAGGCCGGAGCCTTGCTTCACAGGCCGGAGCCTTACTTCAGGGGTAGAACTTCTGGAGGTGCTGTATTTTCCAGGCATTCTGGATGGGGACCACGTCCTGTGTCTCTAGGCGTGTGGCGCCAGGCCTAGAGGCACAGGCAATCCTAAACGGGCCCTCCCACATGGGAGAGAGATTATGCAGCCCCCCTGGAGAGCACCCGCCTCAGGACGATATCTCCCACCTCTAACATCCTGGAGCGGACGCTGCGGCAGTGGTACCGCCGCAGCGCCTGCTCATACCTCGCTGCTCGGAGCGAGGCTTGACGGCAGTGTTCCTCCCCCAGCACGATATCCATCCTCCGTGTGGCGTCCTGCTGCGTTTCATAGAATGCCAGGACCCGCGTGGAGCGATGCTTGACCTTGTGAGGGAGAACCGCTTCTGCTCCGTAGACGAGGAAGGATGGCATTTCTCCTATTGGCTTGGTTGCGGTGGTGTGGATGGACCACAGCACGGACTGCAACTCATCGAGCCAGCCCCTGCCGCATGCCTCGAGCTTCTTCTTGAAGGTGCGGGTCTTGAGGCCCCTCAGGACTTCCACATTGGCCCTTTCAGCCTGTCCATTGCTCCGTCGATGTGCTACTGAGGCGTAGTAGATCTGTGTTCCAAGGTTAGCACAATATGTTTTGAGAAGGTTGCTGGTGAACTGCGAGCTATTGTCGGTGATGATGCGATTGGGGACCCCAAATTGGCTCACGATTCGCTTGATGAACTTGACGGCTGATCCAGCTGGGATGGTGCGCACGGCTTCTACCTCCGCTCACTTGGTCAACTTGTTGATGGCAACGTAGAGGTATCGGTAGCCCACTGGTGCCTGACGGAACTGTCCCAAGATGTCCAGCACCCAGACCGCAAACGGCCACGTGAGCGGTATCGTCTGGAGGCCCTGCGCGGGCTGATGGATCTGCTTGGCGTGAAATTGGCATGCTTCACAAGAGCGCACCAGCTCAGTAGCATCGTTGAGTGCGGTGGGCCAGTAGAAGCCGCTGCGGAATGCCTTGCCCAGCAGGGTGCAACAAGGAGTGTTGCCCGCAGTCCCCACCATGTATGTCCGCCAGCAGCTCGAGCCCATGTTCCCTGGAGATGCACCGCAACGAAACGTCATTGGGCCGACTATGATATAACTCACCATCCTTAATTCAGTACGCGGTGGCCTGACGGGCCACACGCTCAGCGTCCTCCTCCTTCTCTAGTAGGGTCCCTTGAAGTAGGTACGCCATGAACTCTTCGGTCTAGCACCCCTCTTGAGAATCGATCACGAGCAGCAAGCAGGCTCCTGAGGGGTGACCACAGGATGGAGCACCCGTCTCGGGTGCCTGTGGCAAGTCCTCCTGAGGTGGTGCTGGGGTCATGACATGCAGGGTCGCAGATGGCTTGAAGAGCCGCTCCTCAAACACCCATGGCTCCTGAGGGAGCCTACGAGAGGCTCTTTTGGCGATGTTGTCAGCTTCCTTGTTCGTCCCGTGCGGCACGTGCCACAACTCCACGCCCATGAACCGCTTCTCCATTTTGCGCACCTCCTCCAGGTACGCCTCCATGTGCTCGTCCTTAGGCATGTACTCTTTGTCAGAGAAATTGATGAGAAGCTGAGAGTCACCCTTGATGGTGAGGCGCTTTACTCCCAGAGCGGCCATGGCCCTGAGCCCGGTGAGCAAGCCTTTGAATTCTGTGATGTTGTTGGAGACCTTCTCACCCCGCTGAAAGCCGAGTTGTACTGCATAACAAAGCTTGTCTTTGGTGGGTGAGATGAGGATGGGCCCCGCTCCTGCGCCTTGTCGAGCAAACGCCCCGTCGAAGTACATGATCCATCCATCCGGCTCTTCATCCCCTGGCCAGAGGGAGAAGTCCTCGCTTTCTCCATGGTCTGGAGCGTCAGTTCACTCAGCCACGAAGTCCGCGAGGGACGCGCCCTTGATGACCCTGGTGGTACTGAACTCGAGATTGAATGCTTGAAGCTCAACCCCGGCTGCGTTCGGGCTCCGGAGCACCCTCTCCAGTAGGTACACTAATACAACCTTGATGGGGTGGCCTTGAAAGTAGTGGCGCAGTTTCCTGGAGGCGACTAGAAGTGCGAGCAAGAGCTTTTGTGGCATGGGGTAGCGTGCTCGGGCCTCCTTTAGTACTGTGCTGATGAAGTAGACAGTTTGCTCGACGAGGGGGGAAGCATCAGCGAATCTTGTTCTTCATGAGAGCACAGGTCCCTTATGGCCTCATGAGGCCCGTCCTTCGAGCCTTGGCAGCCGCGGGGTTAATCTTGGCTTCAGGAGGAACGTTGGCCACTGCACCTACCGAGGCTTCATATGCCTCGCCCTGGGGGTGCTGCGCCTTGCTTGCTGGTTGTGCATCCTACTGCGACTTCTTGATCGGGCGCTCCTTCAGGATCTGTGGGGGATTCATATCCTGTATTGCCTTGACCTTTTCTGGTTAGCCTCGATCCCTCTATGCGACACGAAGAAGCCCAGCAGCTTGCCGGAAGGGACCCCAAACACACACTTCTCGAGGTTAAGCTGAAGATCCACCATGCGCAGGCTGGCGAACGTCTCCTCCAAATCTTCTATCAGAGTCCTAGCCTCCCGAGGCTTCACCACTATATCATCAACATAGGCCTCTGCGTTTCTCCCGAGCTGCGAACCCAGGGCGATGTGCATCAACCGCTGGAAGGTTGCTCTGGCGTTGCACAGCCCGAATGGCATGCAGGTGTAGTAGTACACCCCACATGGGGTGAGGAATGCCTTCTTCTCCATGTCCTCCACAGCCATCTTGATCTGGTGGTAGCCGGAAAAGGCATCTAGGAAGCACAATAGGTCGCACTCGGCGGTGGAGTCCATGATCTGGGAGATGCGAGGGAGCGGGAAGGGATCTTGCGGGCAGGCCTTGTTGAGGTTGGTGAAGTCGACACACATGAGCTCCTTCCATCCTTTCTTGGGGACGATGACGGGGTTCGCGAGCCACTCTGGGTATCGCAACTTTCTGATGACTCATGTGTCTTGTAGCTTACGGGTTTCTTGGACGATGAAGGCCTGCTTCTCGGTGCACTGGCGGCGAGCCTTCTGCTTCACCGACCGCACATTTGGGCATACCCTCAGGTGGTGCTCGATTACCCCCCTTCGGACCCCAGGCAGGTGCTTGTGTTCCCAAGCGAATACATCCTTGTTGGCCCCCAAAAATTTGATCAATGCCTTCTCTTGATCCCGAGGGAGGCCAACCCCTATAGTGAAGGTGGCGCTGGCCGTCCCATCCTCGTAGATCGGCACTTGCTTCGTCTCGGCTCGGTCTTGGGAGAACAACTGCTTCTTCATGGCAGGCGCTACTTCTGGGGCCTCCTGATCCTTCTTCTTGCCGGGTAGTGCGGTTGTGGCAGTCTTCAAGGCGAGCTTGAGGGCCTACAGCATGCCTTTGGTGTCCCCCGCCACCGTGAGGACACCGTTGCTACCAGGCATCTTCATGAGGTTGTACGCGGGGTGGGTCGCAGCCATAAACTGGGCCAAGGCTGGGTATCCCAGGATAGCATTGTACGGCAGGTCGATCATGGCGATGTCAAAGTCGATGAGCTTGGTGCGGTAGTTCTCGCGAGTCCCGAAGGTGACAGGGAGACAGATCTGCCCCAGGGGCCTGGTGGAGTAGTCACCGACCTTGGAGAAAGGCTTGGAGGGGCGGAGCCGGCTGGGTGGCATGTGGAGTAGGCCGAACGCCTTTGGGGACAGCATGTTGAGGCCGACACCGTCGTCGATGAGGGTCCTGGTGATCGCCATGTGGAAAATGGTGGGGGTCCAGAGCATCGGGAGTGCGCCTGCACCCATCGTGACGGCCGGATGATCCTCGGGGTCAAAGGCGAGGTCATCTTGGGGCGCCACCCAGCCCGGGGGAGTCCTCGAGCCCGCCTAAGTGTTGCCTGCCCAGCGGTAGAACTGCTTGATGTGGGGGTCGGAAGAGGTCGCGCAGCTCCTCCCAGGAGGCCACGGAATATGCCGGCAGGTTGAGCAACCAGACGCGTGGTGCGCCTACGAGGGCTACCGGGAACCAGTTGGCCTTCACCTTGTCTTCTCCGCCAGCCGCCCAAACTTCCTCCTTGTATGCCTGAAGAAAGGGGGCTGGATCTGCCGCACCGTGGTAGCGCGGCGGCATCTCTGGTCGGAACTTGGGCGGCCACTGCACCTGCCGCAGGGAGAGGGTGAAGCAGCGCAACCACAATGATTCTCCGGGAATGCGCGTCGACGGGGCCGGCGGAGGAGCTCCCGCCATAGGGGCCTTGTGGGACGATCTAGAGGTCGAGGAAAAGGATTCCGACGCACACCTACCTGGCGCGCCAAATGTCGGAATTAGGGATCCGACAACCCTTGAGAGGTTCGAACCTGGGGTGTGTGCAGAGATCTTAACCTGCCCAGCCTGCCTACTCGCAAATCCTCCTATCCTAGCGCGCTGAGATCAAAGGGACACAAAGACATAGAGATTTATACTGGTTTGAGCCACCATTGTGGTGTGATACCCTAATTCAGTGTGGTGCAATACCCTAATCCAGTGTGGTGTGGTGGATTGCCTCGAGGGGCTATGAATGAACTAGTACAATGGATGAACAAGGCTCAGGAGGTGAGGTGTTCTTGAGTTGGTGTGGTGTTCTACTTGTTCTGATTTCGGTTCTCTTCTATGGTGGTGGCTAAGTCCTATATATAGTGGCCTTGGTCCTCTTCCCAAATATGAGCGGGAAGGGATCCCACAACGGCGGGATTTGAAAGGGGACAAGTAGTATAGTCTATCCTGACAAAAGTACTCTTCGCCTGCAAAAAGCCTCTGGTCGTGACGTAGTGGGTGCGCTCAGTGATGACCTCCATCCTACCGTCATCACGATCTTGGTCTTGTTGCACAAGAATGGAAACCTTTGGCTGATTCCTCGGGACTCCGCGCCTATGGCTGGCCTCCCTTGCACCGAAGAGTAAACCTGCACTTTGCACCCGCCTGGCGCCCGCCTGGCCTTGGTCGTCATGGCTCACGTCAGCTGAGCCTCATGAGATACTTGCATAGAACTCTCCGCCACTCAGGAGCCCTCCTGAGGAGGCCAGCTCCTTCGGGTGTCTTGGCATCATCCGCCTCACGAGGCTTGGCCCCTCGCGAGGGTCTAGCGATGTTGGTGTTGAAGCTGGGCCGTACCAGGCCGTCAATGGAGTCACGCGGTGGGCTACATGCAGGCAGGACTAGATACCCCCAAGTCCAGGACGCCGACAGTAGTTTTCTTCAAGAAGTGGAATTCAACGAAGTCATGATGGTTCCTTCGTCCGAGCAACTTAACAGTGGGAAAGGTTGGGCATGTGATTTGACGGCTCATTTAGTGGTACATGTCGGTGCTATACAATCGGTTTTTAACCCCTTTCCATGAAGGCGTTCGGAACCGTCGCCAAGTGAGTGACTGCAATAGGGGGGTTCTTCCCACAAGACCCAAAACCGTTGGGGATATGCCCTCCAGGCACAGATGCTTGGCAAAATGAGGTCGTGTGCGACCGACGAGCGCTCAAATACAGTTATACATACAATAGTGCTAAAAAATACAATTATACAAGCGAAATCATTTCCGGTCGTAAGTTGATCCCACACAGTCAGTCCCCGCTAAACGTTTCCGTTCGTATGTACATTCCAGATAGTCCATCTAAGGAATACATTTCCGTTAGTATGTACATCCCACACAGTTAATCCAACAAGGTCCTACCGCATGCGTTCTTCTATGACTATCGCAAACATTTAATAAGAAAGAACCATGTGTGATGTTGTTGCTAATGGCACATGTTTTTTCTTGGCTGATTGTGTGTGCGGTGGAGATTGATCGCACATGTTTTTTCTAGGTTGACATGGAGATTGATCACACACGTAGCGGATCCTAGAAACCTGTCTGATATCCATGTCTCTCGCAGACATTTCGCTTTCGCAAACTGTGTGCAGTGTAATCCCTAATTAATCCTAATTTAAAAATCATATGTTTTGAATTTGATAGTAGGCAATTAGTTATTTCATATCCAACCATGTTTAATACAAATATAGGTTCAACCACGAACGCATAACTCGATGCACAGGTACATATATTGAAAAACTACAAAAGCACCAAGTAAAGAATAATGAACGACGGTTGTACTAAAGACTGTAAAGAGAGAAGCAGAAGACATTCTGGTTGCTAGAGAAGGTGAAGCGGAATGCCCATATCACTACAGGAATCAGGATCTTTGCCGTCAGCTATGGCTAACGGACAGCAAAGGCCTTTGCCGTCAGCCAGCAGACGGCAACAGGTCCGGCTAAATAAGCTACGACAAAGGCCTCTTTCCCGTCTGCTAGCAGACGACAAAGATGTAAAGGCCTTTCCCGTCAGCCAGCAGACGGCAATGGGCCTGGATGGCACATGTGCTAGTTTAGGTCCATCAAGGGTTAATAGCGTGCTTTACCGTCAGCCAACATACGACAACGGTCTTTGCATCTTTGCCCTCTGCCAGCAGACGGCAAAGTAACAAAATAGGCTAGACCCCAGGTGCTTCCACGTGGCATGCTATGCCGTCCACTAGCAGATGGCAAAGGTGCAATGGTCTTTGCCATCTGCCAGCAAACGGCAAAGTAACCAAATAGGCCAGCTAGTGCCCCCAGGTTGCACAGGTAGCTACCACGTGGCAGCTTTGCCATGTGCTGGCTGAAGGCAAAGCTCTTTGTTGTCTGCCAGCAGACGATAAAGAGCCTGTATAGCCCCTGTTTTTTCTGTTTTTTCTTAAATTCATTCAATTTCACAGAACTTCACAGATACATATATATATATGTATATATATATATAAACATTAGAAGATATATATATATTTATACGGGCAAGCATATCCAACAACATATCCAACAAGTACCCAACACATCCAACAACACATATCCAAAACATATCGAACAGGAAGTTTCCTCCAACAAATTTGATCATACAAAATCAAAACAAAAAGAAGCACAAGGAGAAGAGTAGACTCCATGAACGCATGCTCCTCATCTAAAGCAAATCTACAAATTGGGAAAGGAGAAAGTTAGAAGAAGAATAAGAAGACTAGCTAGAAGAAAAAGAAGAAAAAGAAGAAGAAAAATAAGAAGAAGAATTTATCTTCTCTTTCTTTTTCTCATCTCCCCTTCTTTGTCTTCTTCTTCTTCTAACTACGGTAGGTAAAACTGCCATTTTTTATCTAATCTAGGTAAAAATGCTAAGTGTGTAGGTCATTTTAGAGCTAAGATAGGAAAATATGTTATTTTCGAGGACAAAATGGTAAGTGTAGGCCATTTTGGAGCTAACCCAGGTAGTTATGACATTTTTTAGCTAACTAAGCATATTAAGTCATTTAGGAGTAAAAATGCTAAGTATAGGTCATTTTATAACTATCGTAGGTAAAGTATGTCAGTACGGAGCTAAGGTTATTATGTCATTTTCAAGGAAAATAAGCTAGGTATAGGTCATTTGGGAGCCAAACCAACATTATTATGCCATTTTTACCTAAGTGAGCTAATTATGTCATAAGTGACCTACCTAAGCTAATTATTGATCATTATTCAGCTATCATAGGTAGTTATGCCATTTTTTACCTAAGTGAGCTAATTACATCATAAATGAATTAGGTCAGCTAGCTATACATCATTATTGAGGTACCCTAGGTAATTATGCCATTTTCTAACTAACTAAGCATATCAAGTCATTTTGGAGGAAAAATGTTAAGTACAAGTCATTTTATAGCTATCCTAGGTAGAATATGTCATTCGGAGCTAAGTAAGGTTATTATGTCATTTTTTAGGAAAATAAGCTAAGTATAGGTCATTTTGGAGCAAAGTAGGTCATTTCTTAGGCTAAGTATGCATTTGTTAAGCAAAACACTTGGGAAAACTTACCATCATCACGGAGGTGAAGGAACGGTCGGGTTTGCGCTAGTGCCAGATGGAGAAGGACCGGTCGGGGTTGCGCCAGTGCCAGATGAAGCAGGATCGGTCGATGCTTGCCAGGAGGCGTGCTGCACCAAAGATCATTTGCAATGTCTAGTTATCATGATGCAACTGAAATGTGAATACTAGTAACTAATCACCATTCAAATGAAACTCACCTTGTCCCCCATACCAATCTGGGGCATCGGCGGAGGGGTCTGACTGTTTTTCTCGCACATGGATTGCACATTTTGATTTCACGAGTCAGTCATATTAGTTAGTAATGAAGTGAACATTCCGTGCATGATTTGGGTAATATGAAGGTGACCCGCGTTGTTCCGGTTCCTCTCTTCCTCCAACATACTACTCGTCCTCTCCTCCAACTCCCTCTCCATCTATGTCGCCTGCCTGGTTGCCTCCGCCAGAAGATCATGGGCCCCAGCCTTGATGGCGAGCTCCATTGGCTGTTGTTGAGGCATCATCTTAGGAACAGACCTCGTATGGTGCTTCTCGATCTTCGGTAGACTTCTAGGACAACGTATCAGTCCATCCCCAATGGCTACCGAGACATGTTTCCTCCCGTCACCAGATAGCATCATGAGCTCTCGATCAAAAGGACTCTGGCTCAGGTTGAAGTCCTCCCCTTTCATCGCCTTCCGAAAGTCTTTGTACCTACGAGCTTGTCGTGGTTGGAGATGTTGGTGAAGCTCTCTGGATAATCGAGGTCATCCTCTGGGAATGCCTTGGCCTTCTTGTACGGGGTAGTATAGGCCATGGCATAGAGGTCATATAGCGGTGGCACCTCCTTCTTGTTGTGTCGCGCCTAAAAGAGAGGAACAAAATATTAGTTAAGGGATCGAGCTAGCATGAAGAATGAAATTGCATGAATCGTTAAGGGCTCAAACCACATACCCAGTGGTCCCCGTCTTCAAACAGCTTGGATCTCCCTTGATGGTGTGGCACACCTTGCATCTGGGCACGCTTGTCCCTAGCCTTGTTGTGGACGGCTAGCCATTGGGGAGAGCACCACTCATCCACCAACCTCTCCCAACAGTTCATCCTATGCGCACACCATCTCGGGGGCACCTATGTGAGACAAAGAGAAATTTCAGCGCTACACCTATGAATCAAATCAAGGAATCTAAGTACAAGGCCTTAAGAATAGGTCCTTCATGGACTTCTCCTTACTCAAATACTTGCCGCGGCACTTCTTCTTCTCCCTCTGGTTGTTAGTTGAGGCGTAGTAGTCTCGAATAGGCTGCACCCAAGCCTCGTACCATAAGTTCTGAAGTAGGCGCTTGCACTCGGCTTTGAGAACCATAGCCGTGTCTGCCTCGTGTTCTTCAAGACACCTGTAGAAGGTCTGCAATCAAACAAGACAACACTGATTAGTACAATCACTAGGTACTGTTGATTTTTAATTCTGTAAAGGAGAAATTACCCAAAACCGCCGTATCACAATGTCAGCCACCGTCTCATACACGACACTGTTGACCATCTCCCTGGCGGGGCCGGGACAGCCTCGTACAGCTCCAAGGTCAATGCTAGCTTTGGAACCTCACCCTCACCGGGCAACGTGACCCATCTCGGGAAGTGGTGTCAGCAAATCACACCAAGGACCTGGTTGGGCATGCGGACACCAGAGGCATGTATCCAACCCCTACAGTATGACAAGGCCAACACATTATATATTAAATTAAAGAAACATGAACTAAAATGATTTAAAATGAGTAAATGCACTTACTTCTCCCTGTTAGGCTCAATCAACCACCTCTGGTCGCAGGTCACCGGCACGAATGTGAGCTTTGAACCACCACGCTGATAAACCTTCTTTCCCCCCTCAAGCAGCTCGCAATCGCTGTAGCTATCGTCAGACAAGGTGTCCTCGACACCATCAACGTTGCCACTAGTCTCCGAAGTCACGTGGGACAAAGACTCTGGGTCCCGAGTCTCCTGGGACGAAGACTCTGGGACCCGAGTCTTGTCGAACGTAGGGTCGGCGACCAGAGGATCGTCGACCTGAGGCTCATGGACCGGAGTCCAAGACGGGTCCAACTCTGATGGGTCCACCTGAGACGGAGCACTCCGGTGGTCCGGTGAATCCGCTTGGGGTGGCAGTGAGGAAGGTGAAGCAACTTTCCTACCTCTCCCGCCGCCACGTCCACCTCTAGCTGCACCCCTCTTCGTCTTCCCCCGCCCAAGCCCGACAGAAGAAGAAGTGCCTGCCGATGTTTGCATGCTGTCTACCAGCGCTCTCCGGAGGTGCTGGGGTGGAATAACAGCACACCTCCCAGCACGCGCCGAGGATGGAGGCTCAGAGCGCTCTCGACCCGCATACACCATCTGTCAATACCTGCAATGACAAAGAGTAAAAGGAATTAGTACACCATAAACATAATAAAAATTTTAAGTGTGTATCATCATCGTCAACATAATAAAAAGTTGAATACCTAATAGCATGAACTAATTAATAATATATATATGTACATAATAATAATTGAATACCTGACCTAACTCATAATTCACAAACATATGACCCCTCAGCCTCTGGAAGCCCGATGAGCACCTTTTTCGGGAGGTGTCGGGGGTCCTGGTGTCGGGGGGTGTTGTGTCGAGGTCGGGGGTGCCGTGTCGGGGTC